>NW_017975801.1:0-1681 GCF_001876935.1 Asparagus officinalis
TTCATCTCCTGCATAGCCATTCCCATTTCGATCTTGAAGATTTCCTTCTGCCTAGCCAGGGCCTCTTCATAGATTTTGGCTATCTGATCTGTATTGACCATGAGCACCTCTCGAGCTTGTCCTATGCTAGACGTTGTCTCGTCAGAAGCGAGAGCGGAATAGGAATCCGAGAGTTCATCATCGGAATGTACTCCCTCATGGATCCCACAGTAAGAACCCAAAGAACTCCTCATTCATTGAGGAGAAGACCCAATTTCAACCCTAACTTTTATAGGTTTGGTGGAAAAAGGGGACAGAGGTGGATTTTCGTTTATCGAAAAGGAGTGACTCGACTTTAGTCTTGACCATGTGTAGGCTTGACTAAGCGAGATCGGAAACAATCCTAACTTTTATAGGTTTGACTGTTTCAAGTGGACCTCTCGTTCATGGAAGGAATCGAGAGAGGATTTTGGCTTTGGCCCTAACTGTAGGAAGGTTTGACCAAACTGGAGTTTGAGATACGCCAATGACTGGCAGATGGAAATGTTGGTGGGTCCACTGTCGTTTGATTTGATCAGCGGATGGTTTGGTGAGGAAAGATTAACCTATCAGAGGATTAGATCTCATCTCACAAAAGTAACTCATAAGAGTTGGAAAATTTTGATGAGAATAAGAAGAGACATTCTGACCTTCAGAGTTCGAACGTGAATTTCTTATTCACCAATTCCACAATGATTGGGTTATCCCTAAGAATACCCATGTGGTATTCTTCCGGAAACTTCCCGATGCATTGGTTATCCAAAAAGATACTAAGGATAGTATCTTTTCAGGAATTTGCCGTTTAGCGGCATCATGAGCCGGTCACCGTCTTTGGTAACGAGGCGATAGGCGCCACTCGAGTAGACTGTCTCTACCACGAATGGTCCCTCCCATTTCGGTTCGAATTTACCCTTTTTCTTGGAGTTAAGGATCATAGGCCGTTTCACAGCTAGAACCAAATCTCCTTCTTTGAAACTCCTTTGTCGAACCTTTTTGTCAAAGGCTCGAGAAATTCTAGCTTGGTAAAACTCAATGTGTTGTTGAGCTTCCAGGCGCTCTTCATCAAGCCTCTCGAGTTCTTCGAGGCGTTTCTGATGTTGTTCTTCGGTCGACATCTGGGTTGAAAGAGCGATCCGAAGAGATGGTATTTGGATCTCCAATGGAAGAACAGCTTCACATCCGTATACCAGTGAATACGGGGTCGCTCCCGTTGGTGTGCGCACCGTGGTCCGATAGGCCCATAGAGCTGCGCCAAGCTTGTCATTCCAGTCTCGTTTGTTGGTCTTCACGATCTTCCCGGACCAATCGGGAAACCCGGCACTGTTCACAAAAAGGACAATGCCCTCCGTGCCTCGACCACTCTAAAGACAATCCAACCATCAGAGCGGATCGAACTCTTCGTCACGCATCCAACGCACCCGGAATCACTCAAATCCGAGTTCGTACGAAGAATCTACGGGAGAAACGATCAAATACACCTACGGACGTCTCGGAGTTCCGAAACACCCCCAGGGGTGTCTCAGAAATTCCGATTGACTGGCGACCACAGTGGGAGCCAACGGCATCGCAACCGACGCCGTCGTGACGCAGCTGACATTCAAGATCCGGGTGAATGAAGAACACGAGCTCGATCAACAACAGTTCAAAGAAGGCTTCTCTTCCT
>NW_017975802.1:0-1675 GCF_001876935.1 Asparagus officinalis
GGTAAGAGAACTGTATGATAATGCTGACTTGTATATGCCACTTCGATCGTCTTATGTAACGAAGGAACGTCTCCAACATTCTTTTGGAACAACCATGATCATCCCAAACAAGGTAGGAGGTACAAAAGAAGTAATTTATGGTAAAGGAAATACCTCTCCGTTACCAGATCATTTCCTAAGTGAAGACGAAGATGATGACAAACCTGGTCGGCATTTATCTAAATATAGTCCGAAAGCGCGCAAGCTCATGGAAAACAGGGGTACGATTTCACACTCGGAGAAGGTCTATACTTCGATCGAGGTCCTCGTAACCCAGCCAAAGCGGTATATGTACCAAAAGGGAAACCTGAGGATTATTATAAATATGGGCGAGGCTTAGGTTATGTTTCATCAGATGACGAATGTGGTTGGCAAATTATCGATCA
The DNA here is from genome assembly GCF_001876935.1 of Asparagus officinalis. Classification (NCBI taxonomy): domain Eukaryota; kingdom Viridiplantae; phylum Streptophyta; class Magnoliopsida; order Asparagales; family Asparagaceae; genus Asparagus; species Asparagus officinalis. The sequence continues at coordinate 426 of NW_017975802.1, forward strand.
AATTGCTAACAAAGCTAAGGATGGGTACTTGCCAGATTCTTCAGCTGAGGATTCCGACACAAGTTTGGGAGAAATGTTCAAAACCTTAATGTCAAACATGACTACAGCTGATCCATCTACGTTGGAGGATGACGATCAAGTGCCAACGTGGGAAGACCCATGGGTTCATCACCTAAACATGCAGTACGGTGATAGGTTCGGACAGAGAGAACCACCAACGAAGATGAAGTAGTCCAAATTAATATGGGCGATGAGGCCAATCCAAAGCCCATATTCATCAGCGGTAGGATGAAGTAGTCCAAATTAATATGGGCGATGAGGCCAATCCAAAGCCCATATTCATCAGCGGTAGTCTTCTTCCAGATGAGAAGGAGGAATTAATTGCAAAGCCCATATTCATCAGCGGTAGTCTTCTTCCAGATGAGAAGGAGGAATTAATTGCCCTGATCAGAGAGTACATTGATGTCTTCGCCTGGAACTACGAAGATATGCCGGGACTCGACCCTAATGTGGCAATGCACCGCCTAGACATCAAGCCGGATGCCAAACCTGTCAAACAACAGCAAAGACGGTTTCGTCCGCAGATTATGGAAGCCATTGAGGCAGAGGTTAAGAAGTTGATCGATTCGGGATTTATCCGAGAAGAACAACATCCAGACTGGTTAGCCAACATCGTTCCCGTCATGAAGAAGAATGGCAAAATCAGGATTTGCATCGACTTCAGGAACCTGAATGAAGCATGTCCGAAAGACGATTTCCCTCTCCCAATCACGGATGTCATTATCGACAATACATGTGGATTCGAGAGGATGTCCTTCATGGATGGATTTTCGGGATATAACCAAATCAAGATGCACCCAGATGACGAGAAGCATACAGCATTCAGAACGCCCCTCGGTGTATTCTGCTACACGGTGATGCCATTCGGTTTAAAGAACGCAGGCGCCACATATCAGCGAGCAATGACTAAGATTTTCCAAGAACATCTCAGGAAAACAGTCGAGTGCTACGTTGATGACTTGGTTGTGAAAAGTCGCAACAAAGAAGATCACGTCAAGGACTTGAAGACGATGTTCGATCTCATGCGGAGCCATCAATTGAAGATGAACCCTACTAAATCTTTCCTTGGAATGTCTAGCGGAAAATTCCTTGGATTCGTCGTTACCACTAAAGGTATACACATCGATCCTGACAAGGTAAAGGCGATACACGAACTGCAACCTCCTAGAAATCTAAGAGAGCTCAGAGGA
>NW_017975803.1:0-1673 GCF_001876935.1 Asparagus officinalis
AATGTGGGGGCAAACGCAGTGTCAATCAGTTTCGGGTCGGTGCCTACAACTTGGTTTGAGCCAAAACGCATTACCAAAGTCTGGATGAAAACGGTGAATGACGATCCGCACGGACAGCGCCAAAAGGGACTTGTGCCGCACACAACCCCAAATGGCGAAATCCTTTGGGTTCATCCAGATCTGATTGGAGATGAACAATGGGCCGGTTCGTCATCCGGGAGGAAGTCTAAAGGAAAAGGGAAGTCTTGTTATGGAGTCTCTGCTATCCCAGGAATAGATGACGAAAGAATCCCCACTTTCCCGCTCTCTGAAGAAGAACAAGAAGCTTTTGCGACACGGAGCGGAAATGAATACCACTACAATTATCCGCCACCTAGTGAGCAGGGGGTGAACAAGCGGGGACCAGCCAAAACTCTCACGGAGATGGGAGTGATTACAAGTCCCACACCGGGTAAAGAAGCTCTACGACAACCGGTGAATAAACCAAAAGAGAAGAATCCCCAAGAGGTACAGAATCCGAAGCAGTCTCGTTTCAGTCGTCCAATTGGAAGAGACAAACCGGAAAGCTCGAAGACTCCGCATAGCTTCGACATTATGGCGCAATTAGCCAACATTCCTGCACATTGTTGCGGCTGTCTAAAGAAACTAGAGAAGCATTGCAAGAAGCCTTGGCCGATTCAGAAGCATTCCTCACTCGTATCAAACCGGCACCTGAGGAACTAGAACTATTAGCTCAACAGTGCAATGTGGCAGCTAAGAAGATTCCCTGCATCACCTTTACCAAAGAAGACATGCAGACGAAGAATTCAAACCATGATCGGCCATTGTATTTTGTCGGGTACATTGGTTCCAGCGAGGTCAACCGAATCCAAGTAGATCCGGGTTCCGCTGTGAGCATTATGCCGCTTCGCCTAATGCATAGTCTTGGCATTCCAGTCAGTAAATTGGTGTCTATAGGCACAGTCATTTATGGATTCAATACCAGCGGGTCAAGGCCTTTGGGGAAGATCCGAATAAAATGCCAAATGGGCGATCTGAAGACGGAGGTCACGTGTTACGTGATAGATGCTGAGACATCCTATAATTTACTATTGGGTCGGCCTTGGATCCATAGTAACGTGATAATTCCATCTACTCTCCATCAGTGTTTGAAGTATGTCGACACTGACAATGAGGTGAGGACGGTGGTCGCGGATAAGCAACCATTCAAGGGGTATGAGAATTATTTCACCGATTCTCTCCTTTATGGTAACGAATCCGATACTGAACCATCGGCCCAGGGCACAGACAGCGGAGAAGAAGCTGATTCTGAAGCCGGATTCGATTACAATGGCGGTTTTGTTTTAAATGACATTGTACCCTTTGTAATCAATCTTGACGATGAACAATCGTCAGATGGAGGTTGTAACTGGCAACTTGCCGATATTGAAATAAAAGATGATTTAGAGTACTCCTTGTCTCTTGATGATGTGGTAAGAGAACTGTATGATAATGCTGATTTGTATATGCCGCTGCGATCGTCTTATGTAACGAAGGAGCGCCTCCAACATTCTTTCGGAACAACCATGATCATACCGAACAAGGTAGGAGGTGCAAAAGAAGTAATTGTTGGTCCTATTTTTCCCCCCTCAGTCAAGGGCGATCGATTCATTCTGGCGATCACGGATTACTTC
>NW_017975804.1:0-1671 GCF_001876935.1 Asparagus officinalis
ATAGAAGCAATTTTGAGGACTTATCGCTCTATTGGAGAGAGTCGATAAGTGGATTTTTGTCAGAGGTGTGGTGTTAACGTGACATCTGTGGGGGAAAGAATATTGTAGCGTCTCACTAGGGAGGATTGCTAAATATCTTACCATCGGAGCGATGAATTGTGATACTTGTGATTCGAACAAGATTTTGAGAATTTCATCACTCTATTAAGGAGAGCTGATAAGTTAAATATTTACTACTCTATTAAGGAGAGTTAGCAAATTGATCATGATTTAACCGATTTTGGAGACTTATTGTTCTTTTGATGAGAATCAATAAGTGAGAATTAGACAGAGGAATCATTGTTACAGTGATGTAAACAAAACTCAAGCTCTGTGGGATATGACATCCGTCTGAGGTGTAATATTAACCTGACGATGATTTAAACCCTGCTGAAGAAATACCAAGGTGGATCCTTCGTTTAGGATAATTGCAACGTACAAGGCGACCTCTGCGTTCAAGGTTCGAAACATAAAGTTAAGAACCATTACAACGCAGGTCTAGGTCTGTCGTTAAAAAAAAATTTGAACGCAGAGGTAACTCTGCGTTAAAGTCTAACCGACTTTATCCATTAACGTGGAAGATCACGTTTTAGATTCAGTTGGGATTCTCTCTTAGAGTCCCGATCTGATTTAACAGCTCGACGGCTGTTATAAATAGGCCTGTAAGGTCACATCAAGAGTTATTTGACTCTTTTTGCCTTGCTTAGTTCCAAGAACGAGGATTCTCGTTTCTGTTGATTTTCAATCAATTCTCCCCGAAGAACTTCGTCTTCTCCGATCGAGATCACCCTCATGGCACCCAAGAGGATGAGTTCGGGTTCCAAGAAGGTCGCCAAGGCGGCTTTGGAGGCGCCGTCGGCCGAGACCACTGGCGATGTCGCTGTTCTGACCAGTGCTTCGGCCTTGATGTCGCTGTCACATGGACCTCGGTGCTGTGGTAAGCAGTGGCCATGGCAACTTGTTTCGACAAGTTTTCTGAAAACCCTAGATGGGTTCTCTTCAACGAGGAAGATGACTCGTTCTCCATCAGAAACGCAGAGTTACGGCTCTGTGTTACAAATTGGAAACGCAGACTTAAGACTGCGTTTAGGAAACATAGAGTTAATTCTCTATGTTAAAATTGGGAACGCAGAGTTTAGGACTCCGTGTTAAAAATTGGAAACGCAGGCTTAGAATTCTGCGTTCAAAAATTGGAAACGCAAACTTAAGACTGCGTTTAGGAAACATAGAGTTAATTCTCTATGTTAAAATTGTGAACGCAGAGTTTAGGACTCTGTGTTAAAAAATTGGAAACGCAGGCTTAGAATTCTGCGTTCAAGTGTTGTAATGCAGGATTTGACCTCTGCGTTCAAGTATTAATACAAGGGTTGGCTCTTGTATTAAAGCTTACCACGTAGAATTTACTCTTCGTGTTTATTTCATGTTAGCAACCTCTTTCTGCTACTAACTATTGCTTCTGATTTTACAGTGCTTTTTCCCAATGTGCCCCTTCTGCCGGAGCAGCATTTAAACTACACTGATGATCCAAAAGTGGGGAAAGCTTTTGGTCTTCGCAGAGAACTTCTTTATGCACTTTCCCGAGCTTGGAGCGGACACATTTAATTAGATTTGCCGAGTGTTCCACCCTTAGGG
>NW_017975805.1:0-1671 GCF_001876935.1 Asparagus officinalis
TATCTCTGCACGAGTGGAATCTAAGGAGCTCACTAACTCAGCTCTGCTGGTGTCTTTCCTCGCTAGAGAAGCCATCAGCTGCTCGACAGTGCGCTCACGTGATCGAAGCTCGCTTCCAACGGAAGATCGCAGTTCATGCCACTGCGTCAACCTATCCTCTACCTGAGAAGATGCAAAAGAGGGAGCTCCACCAGCCTTCAACTCCCTCAGCTCTCGAATCTCTGACTCCCTGAGAAGATGCAAAAGAGGGAGCTCCACCAGCCTTCAACTCCCTCAGCTCTCGAATCTCTGACTCCAGAACAGCAAAATCAGCTGTAAAGGAATCGGCCAAATATGGATATCCCTCTTCCCTCATCATCATCATGTGACGGGAGAAGGAACGCCTGAACTGATCAAAGGAAGACCCTCTGTGCAGAAGCTTATCAATCACACCGTTATTAAAGGCAGTAAAGAAACCGAGGTCAGTGCGGAAGACATCCCCATCTGGATTGGTATCAGCCAAGAGAGCATGGACCTGCTCATATAGAGACGGTCGAGAACCTGCAAGCAGCAGTATGGGAGGTCAAGAAACTATTAAATACAATCGAAAAGACCCTAAGGGAAATTCGAGGTATACCTATACCGGCGGAAATCCCCTCGGGTTGGGGTTCGACAGGCTCCGAAGTAACGACAGGAATGCTCATGGAAGGTATATCAACCCTCGTGGGCAAGTCAGTCGTATTAGGCGAAGGCGGGAAAACACCCGAAGCTATAGCAGAATCAGGTACAGCGCCTGGTCATATAGTTGCACTTCTTTATTAGTCAAAATGGAGACTGAGACAAGCAAAGAAGAGAGGAAATTGGATATATACCTGTGGATGAATCACTCTCAAAGAGTGGTCTCACAGTCCCGGTGGGAGCTTGTTCAGCTAACATATCGGCTAACAGTCCAGAATCAGGTCTCGGGAAAACCGGTGCAGGAACATATCCCTGCTCTTCGAAATCTGCAATAGGGGAGGCCCCATCCTCGTCTGGCCCTTCTGTCACAACACCTGCAGCACCGGATGTAGGTATATCTGAAAATGAACCGGTGGGACCAACACCATCTGCCTGCCCAAGATCGATGTTCAGATCAATGCCCAGGGAGCCATCACGAAGGGCGTCGCACACCTGCTGCATGAAGCAGTCCATGTTGTCAGCCCCAGAGAATACCGGACCTGGCGGAAGCTCGCCCTCCTCGAAGAACCCTGAATTATGAAACAGGATCAGGGATCCCGGAAGGTAAATCATCTTAAAGCAATAAAAGTGGGTACAACAAAATGTTACCTTCCTCCCCGTCGGCAAAGCCTCCTGAATCTACCCCATGGGAGCGCTGATCAACATGAGGTTTATGGGCAATCTTTTTCCTTTTCGAAGGATCACCCCTCATAGAACCAACGGGGCGGTCATGCGAAGTTTGGCCACCAAACTTGGATTTCGCACGACGGGAAGCGAGCGACCCATGGTCGTCAGCTACCCCACCTGAAACAACAAGAATCATCTCATGAACCAGATCTTTCGCCAATACCAATTGAAGTCGAGAAAGAAGGTCAAAGAGCATGACAAACATGTATCAAGTTCGGTTTGGTCGGTATCTATATCTGCATACTCCCCTTCGGGAATTCCGGTGGACTTCTTCCTCTGTCTCTGAGC
>NW_017975806.1:0-1671 GCF_001876935.1 Asparagus officinalis
TTTTTTATAATGTTTAAATAAAAATTATAACAATCTAATAATTAAAATGAATCTGACTTATTTATAGTAATAAAATAAAAAAATTATTTTGATATTTAACCACGTGCCTTGCACGTCCATAAAAACTAGCAAAAGGTATAAATGTGCAACTTTTCAAAGCTATAGCCTATAGGATATCTAGTTACTCTAAATTATAGTTGGAGGTATTTTAGTGCAAACAGTGGGATATCATAAGGTATCTAGGTGTAATTTAGCCTTTACCCCATATCCCTGTTCGGTGTTCTTAAAAGGGCTATTTGCATGTTAATCCCTGGCATCCTTCATATTTTAGTATTACTCCCCAAAAATTAAATTTTCTATGAAGTCCTCAAATCATATAAGTTTTTCGAATTTGGTGCATACGTTGCAAACTCTGCTAATCTCTTAACTATGGTTTTGTTAGTGCTTAATCATTGATGAGTAAATACAATCAATCTCTCCCCTATGCCGACCCCCACACCACTTCTCTCTCTGTCCCATCTTGTAAATAAGAGTTCTGAATAATTGGAAAGTGCCGAAAAGCAACATCAAAATCTCTCTCTTGCTCCAAATCAGGTTCAAGATTAGATGATTGAAGTCACATATTAGGAATCTCTTTCACTATTCGCATATAGGGAGTATTTTGCCTTAACATGAAGCACATGTTTTTTGTAAGCATAACCAAGTATTATTTTAAAATAGTCCGGATCCACCTATTTAGTCCAAGTTTGTTTTTTTAATCCGTATTGGACTGTTTTGAAGTATGGATTACTTCATACCCAACAAGAGGACTAAACTAAATCCACTCCGCTTCCATCTTTACCATCCATGAATTAATCACTTGGGCTATGTTTGGATTAGGAACTTTTTCAATCCTGAAATTAATTTAGTCACTATAGTCCTCAGATACAATAGTCTAACGTACTATAGTGAGTTAAATTGTTGATAATATGTTTAGTTTAAATTTCATGTTTGAGAACTTGTCATTATAAAGGATATTAGATTAGAATATAACAACAAATGTCCACAATGCCCTATTTTAGGAGTTTGTTTGTAAATTTTAGATTTTTCAGGGGTTTGTTGGTACTCATATTTCCTAAGAGGAGGTTTATAATTTACATATTATTTATTTATTTGCGATTTTTCAAAATTTAAAGGGGTTGTTTGTAATTTCCGAAGTTCTTAAGACTTGTTTCTAACTTTTCAAATTCAGGGGGTTGTTTCTAATCTTCAAATTTGTTGTTTCAAATTTGCAGATTTTTTAAATAGTTGTTGCAATTCAGATTTTACATGAGGATATTTGTAAATTTTTATTTTACTTCTTTGTTTGTAGTTTGTGGATTTTTAAAGTGGTTGTTTGTAATTTTCAAATTATGGGGCTCTTCGTAATTTTTTATTTCTTTAGGGGATGTTTTATAATTTTTAGATTTCCATTTTGACAGAAGATCTTTCCAAATATCAGAGGATCAACAAACATTTAGATTTAAGGGGTTTAATTTGCAAATGAGGATGACTTATGAGTATAAGCAATTAAAGTGGGGATACGCAAATGGAATGATTAATATGCAAGCTAAATGGACGAGGTAGATGATTGGGAATGAATTAATGGGTAGTGATGATATTTTAGAACTAATCCTGAATGAAAAATAGTCC
>NW_017975807.1:0-1670 GCF_001876935.1 Asparagus officinalis
GCGATAGCGACTCTTAAAGAAGGAATTTGAATTTCTAATGGTAGTACGGCCTCGCAGCCATATACCAAAAAAAACGACGTAGCTCTTGTAGGGGTCCTTACTGTTGTGCGGTAGGCCCACAAACATTCACCGAGTCTTTCGTCCCAATCTCGTCGGCTCTTAGAAACGAACTTTTTGAGGAGCTTCACGATAGTTTTGTTAAAAGCCTCTACAAGACCATTTGTCGGCGGATAATATGCCGTGGATGCGACACTTTGGATGCGAAATTTATCACAGAATCTCTGAAATCCAAAGCTAACGAATTGTGTCCCGTTGTCGTGAACTATTCGTCTCGGGACTCCAAAGCGATAGACGACATGATGTTTAATGAACTTGATCACATTCTTTGTCTTGACTTCTTTTAGCAGGATTGCCTCTGCCCACTTAGAGAAATAATCGGTTACGGCCAAAATGAACCGGTGCCCTTTAGAATCTGGAGGAGAGATTGGTCCCACAATATCCATGCCCCACATTTCAAATGGCCAAGTTGCAGATGTAGGATGTAGATTACCCGGCGCTTGATGGATAAAATCGCCATGAATTTGGCATTCGTGGCAATGTCTGGCGTAGTCCACCGCATCTGCGAACATCTTCGGCCAATAATAACCAATTCGTCGAAGACGATCGCCTAACTTAGCTCCAGGCTGATGAGCTCCGCACATTCCGTCGTGAGCTTCCTTAAGAGCCTCTTTTGCCTCCTTCCGAGAGAGACATCGAAGCAAAATTCCATCATGTGATCTACGATACAGGGTTTGAGAATCTGCATCGTAATAGAATTGGAGGGGCTTCCGTTTGATAGCGGCCGCTTCCTTGGGGTCATCGGGCAAAATTCCGTATATAGCATAATCGATGTACGGGAATCGCCAATCTCTAGCTTCTAGTTCCCTCGAGGTTGTGCAGACTTCTCCTATCGATGTCTCATCTGAGCTTTCCTCTGTAGGAATCTTGAAACAGTATAACTCGCATCCTGCAACTGAGATAGTAGTCTCAGCCCCTGGGGGTAATGCTAATGAGGTTGCTAAAGAGGCTAATGCATCTGCATAAGCATTCTGAGCTCGCGGGATGTACTCAATAAAGAAACCCTCGAACTTCTTAGCTTGCTTTAGCACTGCGAAGTAGTACGGGATCAGATCTTCATGGCGTACTTCGTATTCCCCCCGGATTTGATTGACGATGAGCTGGGAGTCACCGTAAGCTTCAAGGCACTGAACATTAAGTCCCTCAGCAAATTGCATTCCTAATAATAGGGCATTATATTCGGCTACATTGTTGGTGCAGGGTTTGATTAGGGAAAATCCTCTTGGTATTATGTGACCATTCGGGGAGACGAGTACCACCCCCACCCCTGCAGTGATTGCTCCATGAGGATTCGCTCTGGATGTCCCGTCGAAGAACAACTTCCACACCTGCGCGGTTTCTTGAGTAACGCAAGTTTCAGCAACTTCATCAGGCAATTCTTATACAACTTAGATATTCCCGACACTGGATGGTCGGCTAAGAAGTCTGCCAATGCTTGGCCCTTGACTGCCTTTTGCGGTATGAATTGCATATCATATTGTGATAAGAGGATAGCCCATTTTGCAAGCCGGCAATTTAGGGACGATGGTTTGGTCATCAGAACTCTTAAGGGA
>NW_017975808.1:0-1669 GCF_001876935.1 Asparagus officinalis
TTATCGAAATGAAATTTCAGCTTTGGTTACAACCATGAGAAGGCTTAACCAAAGAGAAAAGGGAGGGAGGTCTTTCGTTTATCGAAAGGGGATTCTGAAATGAAAGTGGACCTCTTGTTCATGGAAAGAATCAAGAGGGCCAGAAAGACATTTTTAGTGGACCCACTGTCAATTGAAATTGATCAGTGAGGGATTTTGGTGATGAAAAAGATTTTGGGTTATCCTCTAGAATATTAAGTGTAGTATTCTTCGAGGAACTTCCCGGTAAATGGGCTATCCTGAATGTACTAAGGATAGTACTTTTTCAGGAACTTCCCATTTATTGGCATTAATTGCCTGGCGCCCTCTGGAGTAATTAGGCGATATGCGCCGTTTGAGTAGACTGTGTCTATTACAAACGGTCCCTCCCATTTGGGTTCGAATTTACCTTTCTTCTTGGAAGTGAGGATTATTGGTCGGCGAGCAGCGAGGACCAGATCTCCTTCCTTGAAGCTTCTCTGTCGGACTCTTTTGTTAAAAGCCCTAGACATCCTGGCCTGATAAAACTCAATTTGCTGTTGAGCTTCCAAGCGCTTTTCATCCAGCCTCTCAAGCTCTTCGAGACGCTTCTGATGCTGTTCTTCTGTCGTCATCTCTGTTGCGAGGGCGATCCGAAGGGATGGAATCTGAATTTCCAGTGGTAGCACAGCTTCACATCCGTATACCAGCGAATACGGGGTGGCACCTGTGGGCGTGCGTATGGTGGTGCGATAAGCCCAGAGTGCTTCACCGAGTTTATCATCCCAGTCTCGTTTATTGGTCTTCACGAGCTTCTACAAGATCTTAATGATCGTCTTGTTAAACACCTTCGCTAATCCATTTGTGGCGAGATAATAAGGCGTTGACGAAACATATTCAATTTTAAACTTGTCACAAAACCTGATGAAGGCGTTGCTTATGAACTGTGGACCGTTGTCATGAATGATCCGTTTTGGCACGCCGTGTCTGTAGATGATGTGATGCTTGATGAAATTGATGACGTTGTTCGTCTTTACTTCTTTAAGCGGAATTGCTTCAGCCCACTTTGAGAAGTAATCCGTGATCGCCAGAATGAATCGATCGCCTTTGACTGAGGGGGGAAAAATAGGACCAACAATGTCCATGCCCCATACTTCGAACGGCCATGATGTGGTCGATGTGTGCAACTGCTCTGGCGGTTGATGCATATAATTTGCATGTATCTGACAAGCGTGGCATTCTCGTGCGTGTTCGATTGCATCTCGAACCATCGTTGGCCAGAAATATCTCATTCTCCTGATGCGATCATACAGTTTGGGACCGGGCTGGTGCGCACCACATTCTCCTTCGTGTGCTTCCTTAAGAACTTCTTCTGCTTCTTTGTTCGAAAGGCATCGGAGTAATAAACCATCGTACCCTCTACGGTATAACGTATGGGTCTCGGTATTGTAGAAGAATCTTGGCGCTCTTCGGCGGATTGATTCCCTTTCTTTTATATCTTCTGACAGGATACCATATTGAACATAGTCAATGATGGAAAAACGCCAATCTCGGGACTCAGACCCAATTTGAGTTGAATTCACCTCCTTGGCGTTTGCGTTTTCGTCATCTTCCTCTTCAATATCCCTACTGTATATGGGTACGCAGAGTTGATGTGTCCGTACTGTGACTA
>NW_017975809.1:0-1669 GCF_001876935.1 Asparagus officinalis
AGTCCTGGTCAGATTTTGCCAAAAACCTTAACCATACCCAAGGAGATCTTACCCTAGAGCAAGTGTTGAGTTCTGTTAGAATTGAAGAGCAACATAGACTCAGGGAGAAAAATGTGACAAAATCTAAACCCAAAGAACCCAAAGTAAACAATGTTGAATCCAAACCCTTTCCCCAACACAAGAAACGTCCCTTCCACCAAAATCAAAATAAAACATTTAAGAAGAAACCCTATCATCAAAATAAGAACCATGTTCACTTTCAAAAGAAGGAAGGAGTTGAACGTCGAGCCTGCTTCGTTTGTGGGAGAACCAACCATCTTGCAAAGGACTGCTTTTTCAAGAAAACTGAACCACCCAAGCCTAGGAAGGGAGGGCCTCCACCTAATAAGTCAAAAGTAAACATGGTGACTTCCAGTTCAGCTGAGACTACTTTCAAGTCTGTTCTCTTCACCCCTTAAGTAAACATGACCTTTCAAGCAAATGATTAGTGGATTGACACTGGAGCTAATATTCACGTTTGCTCTAATCAATCTTTGTTTTCCACCTATCAGGTCTCAAGTAGAGGAACTGTGACAATGGGAAATAATAATATGGCTTATGTATCTGGAATAGGTCGGATCAACCTAAAGCTGACTTCTGATAAGACTTTGATCCTGCAGGATGTCCACCATGTACCAGACATTAGGAGAAATTTGATTAGTGGATCTTTATTAGTGCAACAAGGCTACAAACTTGTTTTTAAATCAAATAAAGTTGTAATAACTAAGGGATTGAACTTCATTGAAAAAGGTTTTTTATGTGATGGTCTCTTTAAATTGAATGTTAAGAATTCTACTCTTGCATCTCCTATAGCTTTGAACATTGAACCTTCCATCACTTGGCATCAAATATTAGGACATGTGAATTATAATTCAATTAAAAGATTGATGCATCTCAATATAATTCCAAAGCTTAATATAAAAGATGATGGAAAATATGAAATATGTGTAGAAGCCAAACTTCCTAAGAAACCATTTAAAACTATTGATAGAGATTCTGAGATATTAGAACTCATCCATAGTGATGTTTGTGATTCAGGAAGAACAACTAGAGGAGGTACAAATAATTTGTAACTTTTATAGACGATTGCTCTAAATATTGTTACCTCTACTTAATTAAGACCAAAGATGAAGTCATAAACAAATTCAAAATATATAAAGCAGAAGTTGAAAATCAGTTGGATAGGAAAATTAAAATACTAAGATCAGATAGAGGTGGTGAGTACACTTCTAATGAATTAAAACAATTCTGTGAAGAGAATGGAATTATTCATGAAATAACAGCTCCATATACACCTCAATCTAATGGAGTAGCTGAGAGAAAGAATAGAACACTAATGGACATGGTAAACTCAATGTTAATTAATTCTGGTGTGCCAGAAAATTTATGGGGAGAAGCTCTCATGACTGCATGTCATATACTAAATAGAATTCCATTCAAGAAATCTGATAAAACCCCTTACACAATTTGGAAGAATAGAAACCCTAATTTGGATTACCTAAAAGTATGGGGGTGCTTAGCAAAAGTTAAAATACCTGAGAATAAGAGAAAGAAAATTGGTCCTAAAACTGTAGATGGAATTTTTATTGGCTATGCTTCTGATAGTAATGCAAATAGATTTTTAATAATC
>NW_017975810.1:0-1667 GCF_001876935.1 Asparagus officinalis
ATGATGATTGATGACATGATTAGCAGATCTGAGAGGATTCCTGCTTGGTGGCACACTGCGTTAACTGGGTAGGGGCAACGTTTTGAAAGTGCGAAGGAGTTTAGATTGGCCTTGCTATACTACTCCATGGCCAAAAAATTCGAATATGAGTTTGTGAAGAATGAACCAAAGCGTATTCGAGTTTTTTGCCGGTTTAAGGTAGCCAAAAATTGCCCATGGATGTTATTTGCCTCTCCGCCGAAAAATGATAATAGACTTGAAATAAAAAGGTTTGTGGACATTCACAACTGTGGACAACATGCCAATAATGCAGGTCAATCTAAAGCCTCTCGTCATTTCATTGCTACCCAATTACAACCCACGTTGAAGGTACGTCCGGATATACGACCTATTGACGTTCAGAAGGAGTTTCTAAGTTCATATGGGATTAGGGTTGAATATAGTAAGATTTGGTGGGGTAAAGAAAGAGCTCAAGAGCGATTATATGGTGATGCTTATGAGTCCTACGATCAATTGAGATGGTAAATCAGAAGATCATATATACACAAGTTGCTGTTGTTTTCATTTATATGACGCTATAAGTCTCATAACTTTATAATGTTGAAACTAACGCTTAATCTTCAATTATCTAGGTATGTAGACGAGGTTAAGAAGACAAATCCGGGAAGCTACATTCATGTTGAACAAGACGAGGGTAGGTTTACAAGGATATTCATCTGCTATGCGGCCTGCATAAATGGTTTTTTACAAGGTTGCAGACCACTTATATTTTTGGATGGAACCTTTCTGAAAGATCGATTCAAAGGTATACTATTAAGCGCTGTACCATATGATGACAATCAGGGGATATTTCCATTGGCCTATTGTATCTGCGATCAAGAAAATAATGTTAACTGGAAGTGGTTCCTACAAGGTTAGTTCCAACATTATACATGATGATGCCAACAAAAATAGAACTAACACACCACAATCAAATGCAGCTATTAAAAATGAACAAATAGAACTATCACTATCAATAACAGAACAAACACAAACAGACAATAGAACTAACAAGACAGACAATAGAACTAACACTATCAATAACAGAACTAACACAACAGACAATAGAACTAATAAGAGAAATAATAGAACTAACACAACATACAATAGAACTAACAAGAGAAATAATAGAACTAACACAATGAACAATAGAACTAACGGGCAAAATATTAGAACTGACACGACACCTGACAGAACTAACACTTCAGAAATCTAGTTCTAATATCGCTATTATAATTCTATCTCCTTCGTAGTTAACTTTAAGGGCTGTTAACCAATACTCTTTGTAGGTCTGTGGTCCATTCTCTATGAAAGGGCAGATCCATACAACCCTCCACATAAGCTAGTGATAATTTCAGATGCGGATAAAGGGATCAGAGAAGCAGTTAGAGAATTTTTTCCCGATTCTATACACTCTCGCTGTGTGCTGCATCTGGTCGAGAACTTCAGAACAAAGTTGAAGGATTTGGGATTCAAGTCAAAGGATTCTCAGATCTTGGGTAATCTACTGCAATCTGCCTATTACAAATATACTAGAGCAGAATGGAATGATTATATGAACGACATCAGACTAATTGACGAGCGTGCATACAATATTGTGATGAACTATGCTCCAGAAAACTGGGCCA
>NW_017975811.1:0-1667 GCF_001876935.1 Asparagus officinalis
CGAGTTCATTGTGGATTTATTTCCCATCATAAGACCCTAGGTTCTGACGGATATAATTATATTCGCGGCCTTCGACCGGGGATTCTGGGCCTTGATACCATGCCACCGGACGAGGTGTTAGCAGCCGTCCCTACCATGAGGAATCACCTGACCAAGCTGGGGAGGAAGTTACCTCCGACAGAGTTCAGATGTTTTGGTTGGGCCTATTCTCCACCCAAAAAGTGGTGGACTCGTATGACCAGTTACGTCTTGGGATGTTGGGAGAGTGATATGAAATGTAGTGGGTTGCATGTACCTATACGAGCCACTATGTATGGATTCCCGATCAGTAGCCGTCATTTCCTAGCGTTATTGGAGACATATATCCTCGACAGTAACACTTTCTTGACTTGTAGTGGAGAGTTTGGGTTAGCCCTGCATGAGATGCACAAAGTTTCTGGTCTTCCGATGGGGGACCATCCATATCAGGAGTACTTTCCCTCGAACCTGTAGTTAGAGTGGCTGAAGAAAGATTCTCCCGGTATTTATGACACGCTTTGGGATCTTATGTGTCATTATCACACATCTCTAATCAAAGTAAGTCCTCTGACAAAGAGGAAGAGGCAGATTAGTCTGAAGCAGTTCGCTGATTATTTAGTCTAGTATATGGAGGGCAGTTAGGGTGAGGCTATTAGTGAGTTGGCCCTTTTAATATCTTCTGCCATTAATGAGTTAATTGATAGGGCTGAAGCTTGTTCCTTTACTACCGCTGGCGCTGAGGGAGCTTTTCCTACGAGGACCAAGTTTCGAACATTCCTTTGTCACGCCCAGAAGTCGATTCGACACAGGACTCTGCTGGCGGGCTATCTCGCCCTTTGGTTAAAGAAGTGCGTCATTCCATATCAGTTTTCTGACGCCTTACCTATTGAGGTTCCGCCGTTCAATTAGCTCATGGGAAGGAGCTTTCCCTGCTTCCAGCGATGGTTGTCGGTATTCATTATGGGCTTAGGTATTTGGTTGATGGTCTTACACATGTGGGTTATGAACCGTCGGCCGAGCTTCTTTCTGTAAAGATTGAGCTCCCGTATACATACTTGATGGCGTGGCTCGTTCTTCACCACCCTGATTTGATATCGGTGCCTAGTACTATTGATGCCTCCATTCCTTTTGTGTAGCTGTTAGAGAGGAGCAAGTGGTTTGGGAAGACATTCATTGATGTACAGCGAGAGCTTCAAGTTCGTAAGAGCTGGGAGTTCTTCAAGTGTTTTCCTCACTTCTCAGGCCGTTATGACGACAAGTTGATTGATGAGGAGAAATCAGGGGCCGGTCGGACTTCTCTTGACACTGGTTGCTTCCGTTGGTTGGTGAACATCCGTGTTGGAAATCTCGTCCTTCGGGTGAATGGTCGTTGCCATATAGAGCCTTATCTTCCGTGTTGTTTTGCTCGCCAGTTCGATTATGACCAACTATATGTTGGGAACCCGAGCCGGGGCTTGAGGATCGAGGGGGGTCTTATTGACGGCGTCTGAGCATGGCTTTGGACTATGATAGGCTGTACTGGAGCCCATTTCACTCTTCCTTCATCTAAGCGTAAACCATTGCTTACTTTCCTCAGCTGTAAGTGGCTCCTTTCTGCCAACGAGCTTCTAGATGTGAAGAGCCTCTCAGAGTTGGAGGCTGAGCACTTG
>NW_017975812.1:0-1667 GCF_001876935.1 Asparagus officinalis
GGGAGCGCCTATGATTTATAAAGTTCGAGGGGTTTTGTGCAAAACATCCCAACATTAAGTTTGTGAAATTTACCCTTAAAAAGTGGAACATCACAGAGAATTCATGCAGCACAAACCAACAGCTTAAACTGTATTCTTTCTGCAGAGGCATACCTCAACGGAAACTGACTCTTTTGCAACCTGGCTGGCCAAGTCAGCATTCTGATTGGAGCTGCAACCATAGATACTTTCCTCTACAACCTCTACCTGTTGATAAGCCCCTGAGACTGATGTATGCTCATTCCTCTCAGACAAATTCTCCATTTTGCAAGAAACTGTGGATTGTTTTTCCACAAAACTTGTAGATTGATTGTCATAACTTGCAGAATTCGAACTCGATGATGATACTGTACCAGATCCTGGTACATCTTTGATATCAAAAACATAAAAAGAAACACAATGATGCACTTCATGGAATTAATATCTACCATCAAATTCTTAAATGCAATCAACTGCTCGGTATGAATGGTTAGAATTTGTTCTAAACTTTTTGACAAAGCATCATGCCACTTTGATTACAAATGATCTAACAGATGCCATAATATCAAAATGCAAAGCAAAGTACTTGTTGATGGGAATTCCTCGTTTTTGAAACAGATCATAACATTTAAGCAGCTAGTCAAGTAAGAAACAGCTGCATACATTATCACACTACTCAATGTTTTGTAGGATTGCCAGAGTTTTCAAGCTATAGACTTCAAAACTGACTATTGGACTGAACAGTCTAACTAAACTGCTCATTTGCACAGGTTTAAGACAATAAACACACTAGAATACTGATGCACCTTACACAGAGAATTCCCTAAAACTCAATGTTTATAAAAAGCGGAAGTGCAAGGTGAAGCGTTACATCCTTTAATGAAGCGAAGCGTAAGCCTCATGAGTTTAAATATTTTAATTTTAAAGCTCGTAAAAAGTATGAACACATAACGTATAGTGGTATGATAATTTACAAATAAATACATTCATGTCCTGATTAGTAAATAAGAATTAAATATGTGAAGTATAGATGCAAATTATAATAAACTAATAGGCATACATAACTTATTTATCTTATTTACGCTCACATGGTCATATTGAAGATACATAGGAGCATTCTCATGTTAGTTAAAAATACTTTTATATCCAATCCTGTCTAAGCGTGTGCTTCAAAAGAGAAGCGCTTCACGAAGCGTGAAGTGCACACTTCGGTTATGCTTTAAGTGATGAAGCGTAAGCTTCAAGGGATAAATAGCTTCTCCTGAGTTTCGAAGTATTTACCCTTCAAAAAGTTATGAAGCGAGTTTCAAAGCGAGTTTCAAAAAAGCTTTTTCAAACATTGCTAAAACTAATGCTGAAAATAAAAGAATCAGAAAGGATTAATCCTTGGGGACATCTACCATTATAACTCAACAATAAAGGGCATTATCTCAAACATAATTCATACTAAAGGGAAACCAGACAAGTCAGTTACATGTTTAACATTAACCCATTACGAATTCGTTTGTACAAACAGTCTGAATAATAACCAAGGAATCCAATAGCAGTAGGTGTTTTCAGCGAAAGTCATTTCCATTGTCGATTCCATTAAAACTTCAGTCGTTTACAGAAAATTACAATGAAAATAAGCAAAAAAATACAACTCTCGA
>NW_017975813.1:0-1666 GCF_001876935.1 Asparagus officinalis
CCAAAATCCATGCTTTACACGCATGGGGAATGTCATCCTGAATCCTAAGAAAGGATATGCCGACGCCTACCACGCGTCGCTGGTTTAGTCTTTCTCCGAAGAAAAAGACACCAGAGTTCAATTCTGGGGTATTCTATCCCAAAACCTAAGTAGGGATAAAGTCAACACCTAACACGTGTTGCCGGGTAGCCTATTCCCGTGACAATGGCGAAGTCTATATATTCAACATCATAGCGCGAAGTCTAAAGGAGTTTATTCCCATAGCACAACGTTACATGTGAAACGGATTTCGACAATCCGCATGCTAGCCCGATTCAAACGGTAGTCGGTAAAGGCTAACCAAATCCGTTGAAGGCTGGGGGTTAGCCAAAAACCCTAAAGTCAACGCCTAACACGCGTAATGGCGAAGTCTATGTATTCGACATCATAGCACAAAGTCTAAGGGAGTTCATTCCTTTAGCGCAACGTTACATGCGAACGGATTTAGACAATCCGCATGCTAGCCCGACTCAAACGGTAGTCGGTAAAGGCTAATCAAACCCGTTGAAGGCTGGGGGTTAGCCAAAAATCCTAAAGTCAACACCTAACACGTGTCGCCGGGTAGCCTATTCCCGTAACAATGGCGAAGTCTATGTATTCGACATCATAGCACGAAGTCTAAGGGAGTTCATTCCCTTAGCACAACGTTACATGCGGAACGGATTTCGACAATCCGCATGCTAGCCCGACTCAAACGGTAGTCGGTAAAGGTTAATCAAACCCGTTGAAGGCTGAGGGTTTGCCAAAAATCCTATGAGTATTATGGTCAATCATTTCAAACGGAATGAGGAATCATCATAAAGATAAATATAAAAACCAGTTCCATTAAGAGAATCAAATGTCAAAGTTTTCAGCAAATAGGATCATACATCAAGCCCATGGCTAAGAACCTGCTGACTAAACTCAGACAGCCTCTCATCATAAGCTCGCCTAAGCTCCTCCTGCAGCTCAGCTCTGACGGACTCTTCGTTCGCGGCTAAAGTCCTCACAGCAACCTCCTCTGTCTCAGCCAGTGTCTGTTTCAAGGACTTCAGCTCGTCAGATAAAGCAGCATGTGCTTGCTGATCTTGCATCTTCGCGTCCTCCTTCTCACGGAGTTCTCGTCGGAGCTGATCTATCTGAGAATCAAGCTCATCAAGTGAAGATGATCTAGTGGCAAGGTCAGCCTCAACTCGATCTATTCGGCCCCGCTGCACCTGAATCTCGAGCTCGGCAACCATCCGAGTACTGCGCCATGTCTGTAAGCGAGCATCCAACTCGGCAGCAACGAATGAAGAAGCACCTGCATCCCGGAGCTCATGAAACATCTGAAGCTCACGCTCTAAGCGATCAAGGTCATCAACCATAGCCGTCGCCAGATCCGGATATCCTATGTCCCTTATTAAATTTATCTTGGAATCAAGGTAGGGTTTAAACTGGCGAAAGGAAAATCCGTCGTGGAGGAGTTTGCCAATTATAGCATTCAGGGAGGAGAAATAAGAGCGACTGGCGAAAGGAAAATCCGTCGTGGAGGAGTTTGCCAATTATAGCATTCAGGGAGGAGAAATAAGAGCAGACGTCTACGCTGATAATGATCCTCTCAGGGTCATTGCCCGATAACAACTCTTTAACGAGGACATGAAGCTGA
>NW_017975814.1:0-1663 GCF_001876935.1 Asparagus officinalis
CGAACACCTCTGACTTGTGCTTCATGAAGTAAACTCACACCTTCCTCGAGTGATCGTCGATAAAGGTGATATAGTATCTCAAACCACCAAAAGAAGACACACTGGCTGAATGCCATATATCTGCATGAATCAACTCTAGCTTCTGAGCCTTAGGTGGCCTTCCACCCTTCTAGAAACTAACCCTCTTCTGTTTCCCAAAGATGTAGTCTTCACAAACCCTGACTTCCACAAAATCGATCCCGATTAGCTTTCCCTGTGAATGTAGAATTTTCATTCCATTCTCGCTCATGTGTTCCAACCTGTTGTGCTACATATCCGTACTCTCTTTGCTAGCTGTAATTGCGAGGGTGTCACTCGCATGTGAGGTGAAGTAGAGTGTTCCTGTTTTATTACCTCGGGCAACAACCATCGTACTGTTGGAGATCCTCCATGAATCCCTGGTGAATGTCGAAACGTATCTTTCTGCTCGAAGTTGTCCTCCTGAAATAAGATTTCTCTTCAATTTCGATACGTGTCTCACGTTCTTTATGTTCCACTTAGAGTCCTTCATCTGAATCTACACGTTACCCTTTCTAATAATATTATAGGGCTCATTATCCCCTAAATATACTTTTCCAAAGTCCCGTGCTACATAATTCTGAAGAAGTTTCTTATTAGCAGTGGCGTGGAAAGAGGCTATTGAGTCGATGACTCAAGAATCCGAATCGCTGTCCATAGCAAGGATCAAAGCATCATGCACGATACGAGCCTCCTGCTCACCTGCATCCTTCTTTGGACATTTGCAGACTGAAGACATATAACCCTCTTGGCTGCAGTTCCAACACTTTCCTTTGATAGGCCTCCACTTTGAGTTCAACCTCTTTTTCACTGATTTCGACCGATTCTTGTTTTGGTTTTCTTTCTTCTGGCTTCTGCCTCTCTGCTCAAAACTTAGAGCTGAACCTGAACCTTCTAATTCAGACGATTTCCTTCTAACCTACTCGGATAGAATAATTCTAACAACCTCACTCAGCTTTAACTTCTCTTTCCCCGCCGAATTGCTGATTACCGTCACACAACCTGCCTAACTATCCGACAACTGTGATAGAATCAATAGGGCTTGCACTTCGTCATCGAACGTGATATCTGCGAAGATGAGTTGATCAACAATCGTGTTGAACTCGCTGAGATGCATCGTGAAGGACCGTCCTTCTGCCATTTTGAGGTTAAAAAGAGTTTTGACAAGATGCACCTTGTTTGCTACAGACGGTTGCTCGTACATCTTCGCGAGCGCTTCCATAAGCCCTACCGTCGTCTTCTCCTTCAATATGTTGTATGCGACTGTCTTGACGAGCAACAATCAGATTTTCCCTAGAGCCTTCTTATCCAGTATCTCCCAATCATTGTCTGACTCTTCTTTCTTCTGTCCCTTATCCTTGCTCATCAACGGGCGATACAAGTCCTTCTGGTGCAGATATTCCTCCATCTGTGACTTCCAGTAGACGAAGTCTGAACCTTCAAACTTCTCGATCTTAGATTTGATTTCCTCATCCATGGCTCTTTCTTACAAATTTGCTGAACGAAGCTCTGATACCAGTTGTTGGGGATTTGAAATAATCAAATCGAATCCGTACCCTTCCGGATCTTGTGTTTGAGAGTTGAGCAAGAAAGAAATTCACCACAA
>NW_017975815.1:0-1663 GCF_001876935.1 Asparagus officinalis
AATTGATTCATTTGATAATATTTAAATTTTCTAATCCTTAGTTTGTTATGTACTCAAGTTTACCTTTTATGATAACTCTAAATAAATTTCTTAAGAAATAATTTTTAAAGCAGTACATATACTTTACTAAAGCCTTAACTTAGACTTTTAATTAAAATAATAAAACTTTTGCATGCTTAACTTAGAGTTCAAAATAAGTTTTTAAGTTGTCTTGATTTACATATTTTTCAGAATATATACATGTAAAAACTAACCTTGCAAAAGAAGAGTGTGGAAAATGGGCACAAATATAAAAAAATTAAAAAAAACTCTTGAATTCAAGGTGATTCTATCTTACAAAGCCTAAATTAACCGAGTAATTAAGCCTAAGGAGTATGTTCATACTTAATGACCTAAGCCCAATTGGGTTGGGATCCATTGGCCCAAAACTCATTAAACGGTCGCTTAGAAAGCTCGTTAAAATAGAAAAAAATCACCAAGGAAGAAAGAGTTAAAAAAAAATTTACTAACAAATGTTTTATATATTGTTATATTTGTATATATGGTCTTGAAAAATATTTTTTTCAAGAGATTTAAAAATTATTTAAAACAAAGAGTTAGCATGTTCTTTTCAAAACTTTTTATTAAATTTCTAAGTTTGACTTGGTCTTGTATTGCTATAATGAGAAGATTTTCTAGGAAATTCACGTTGAAGTTATATATAAAAACGTTTTCTTGAGCAATAACTAGTTTTAATTAGATTGTCTAAATTTATCAAGTAAATTAAGTTATTTACTGACCTCTTTAAATTGGCAACTTGACCGGATTTTATGGGTATATTCACTACAAACCCTGACAAGACTACAACTCATCCACTAAGGTAACCTAGGGGTTTAAAGGCTTATTGTATGTACTAAATACAATCGCAATTCCTACGAAAACGAGTTAGTATTTTTTTAATTTCTTTCTTTGCTAGAGGACTAGCAAAAGTTTAGGTGTGGGTGTATTTGATAATCATATTTTTATTACAGTTTTATACCCTCATTATCTATTTTATATGATTAAATATACCACTAATAATTATTTTTATCTTTAATTACAGGTTAATGAAAAATAATAAATAAAAGCCCAAAAGACTCTAACTTCCTCATTTTATAACCTTTTATTGAAGCCCAGAATCAAGTCGAGTAGCTTGTAGAAGCCAGAGAAAATCAAAAATCAAATATGAAGAGAAATTATATTCAAGATGGTTGGCCAAAAAGAAACAACTATATCTCCCAATCCGGAAGGCGAGATTTAACATATAATATATAAAAATCACCTATCTCGACGAGACGAAGCCAATAATGAAGTCAGAATTTTGATAGGAGCATTGATCCAAGGGCTCTAATTCACTGCTATATACTATAAATAGGAGCAAAGAGTAATGGGGTTAAATGTGTGAAAAATTTTGTATCTCCATTTGGAGAGGAGCGTTACTCTTAATTGAGAAGACCTTCCAAATTTATAATTTTTTATTATAATTAATAAAATAAATTTTTTCACCACTTTATACTTTTTCTCTTTGTTGGATGGTGAAGATGAAGATGAAGATAAAGATCAATTTGGAGGTTTGTTTTTTTCTCTTTTATTTCTTTTCTTATTGCTTAGTAGTTTAGATTTACATTAATGTCTTGTAGTGTAG
>NW_017975816.1:0-1663 GCF_001876935.1 Asparagus officinalis
CCGGCTTCATCAGAGAGGAGCAACACCTCGACTGGGTGGCGAATATTGTTCCAGTCTTGAAGAAGAACGGCAAGATCCGCATCCGCATCGACTTTAGAAACCTCAACGCCGCGTGCCCTAAAGACGAATTTCCTCTGCCCATCACGGATGTCATCATTGACAATACGTGCGGATTCGAGAGGATGTCCTTCATGGACGGCTTCTCGGGGTACAACCAAATCAAAATGCACCCCGAAGACGAGAAGCACACTGCATTCAGAACTCCCATGGGGGTGTACTGCTATACCGTCATGCCTTTCGGACTCAAGAACGCTGGCGCGACCTACCAGCGCGCCATGAGCATGATCTTTCGAGATCATCTGCGAAAGACGGTCGAATGCTATGTGGACGACTTGGTCGTAAAGAGTCGTCATAAGGAGGATCACCTCCAAGACTTGAAGGCCATGTTCGAACTCATGAGGACTCACCAGCTCAAGATGAATCCCACCAAGTCATTCTTGGGGATGTCTAGCGGTAAATTCCTCGGTTTCGTCATCACGACGAACGAAAGGAATCCGGATTGATCCAGACAAGGTGCGAGCCATTCAAGAGCTCCAACCGCCCCGAAATCTTAAAGAACTGAGAGGCCTTCAAGGACGACTGGCTTATATCCGAAGATTCATCTCGAATCTCTCGGGCAAGTGTCAACCCTTCTCTAAGCTAATGAAGAAAGGTACCTCCTTCGTCTGGGAAGAGCCATGCCAAAAGACCTTTGAAGAGATCAAAGCTTATCTCTCAAATCCGCCTATCCTTGCGGCGCCAATCTCAGGGAGGCCATTCCTCATATATATACGGGCTATGGAACACTCTCTGGGTGCCCTCTTGGCTCAGAACGATGATGCAGGCCATGAGCAGGGCATCTACTACCTGAGCAGAACCTTGCAGGGCGCCGAGCAACGGTACCCAATGGTCGAGAAGGAATGCCTAGCCTTGGTGTTCGCTATCCAAAAGATGCGGCACTAATTGGTTGGCCAAACCATCCATGTCATCTCCCGGATGAATCCCATTCGGGTCTTCATGACACAACCCGCAGCGTTAAACTGGCGCCTGGCCAGGTGGGCACTTCTGCTCTCTCAATACGACATTCATTTCATGCCGCAGAAATCGGTCAAGGGACAAGCCATCTGCGATCTCATGGCTAGTCACCCGCTGGGGGTGAAGACCGATCTATTCGAAGATCTGCCAGATGAACCCCCCGAAGCCAATGTGACTTCGTCGCCAGAGGTGTGGCAGATGTTCTTCGACGGCGCGTCTCGCGCAGGCATGAGCGGCTCTATTTCTGCAGGAGTGGGGGTGGTCCTCACATCTCCGCATGGTCACGTGTTACCCCGGGCCTTTTCCTTGACAGAACCATGTACCAACAACGTAGCCGAGTACAACGCGTTGCTCATAGGGCTCGAGTTGGCCAAAGAGCTCGGGATAAAGCATCTGGAGGCTTATGGCGATTCGCAACTCATTATTAAACAAATGACTGGCGAATATGAAGTCAGGAACGAAGATCTTATCCCACTCCGCAGAGCGGCCGTCAGACTAGTGGAGTTATTCGAGAGTTTCTGCATTGAACACGTGCTCCGCTCAAGGAATACCCATGCGGATGCTCTCGCATCCTTGGCAGCTAACTTAG
>NW_017975817.1:0-1662 GCF_001876935.1 Asparagus officinalis
TTTGTGGAGCAAAAAAGTTTGAACACGAGATACCGACATCCTGTTGCCACAACTGTGAAACCCACCTAGTAGATATGAATGTTAATGACAAGTTATATGCCCTTTACACAGTACAAACCCAAGAGGCAATTGAGTTTCGAAGACAAACCAGAAAGTATAATAGCATTTTCTCATTCACATCATTTAGGGCAAGATTTGATAGAGAGCTTGCATCAAACAAGAAAGGTATTTTCACGTTTAGAGCACAAGGACAAATATACCATAATCTCCCCTCTCTAATTCCGGAAGAAAACAAGCATTCTTACTTTCAACTTTACTTCTACGATATGGAGAATGAGTTGTAAAATCGAATGAAAATATTAGATAATGCAAACATGAGTATAACTACAACTAAAATATTGATGGATATATTAGAAGGAAACCCATATGCAAAATTCCTGCGGAAACTGAATGATTATCCATCTCTTGAAGACTTCAAGATCATAATAAATAGAGATGCTACAGTAGATCAACATGTTTACAACTCGCCATCAGTGGATCAGGTTGCAGCTGTCTGGGTAGAGGGAAATAATGAAAATGTTCCGTATGAGAGAAAAATAGTTGTCCATTCACACTCCGGAAAGAATCATCAAGTTAAGCACTATTTTGGTTGTTATGATCATTTACAGTATCCTTTACTCTTTCCAGGCGGAGATGTTGGATGACACTAAAATATTAAAAGAAGGGAGAAAAATGATATTCGCCATTCACAACAACTAACTACAACATCTCAAGTGCTCAACAAACTTACTGCAGAAGACATATTTAAATGAGAAAGGGAAGATAAATTATAATTAAAATTGTTTAATAATATTAAAACATTAAAAATTAACTTAACATGCAAACTTGTAGGTGTTAAAGCACTAAAGACGGGAAGCGTCTCATGTCGAGAATATTATTGTTACAAGTTCTAGATAAGAGACACTCGACAATTTACTGTATTAACATCAGTAGGTCGGTTGTTCCATCAATATGCTGTTGATATATACATAAAGCTTGAAACAATAAGACTTGATTATTTTAGAAAGAAGCAATCAGAAATCAGAACAGAGGCATTCCAAGGCATAGTTGATAGTGTAGTTGCCGGGGAAGCAAAAGCATGTCAAGTCGAAAAAAGAATAGTGCTATCATCATCATTTATTGGTGGTCCTAGAGATATGCGTCGTAGATATCTTGATGCAATGTCATTAGTACAACGATTTGAAAAACCAGATATTTTCATCACAATGACATGCTCCTGAATGGGAAGAAATCACGGAGGAACTACATCAAGGGCAAACACATAACGATAGACCGGATCTAACCTCAAGGATATTTCGAGCAAAATTGCATCAAGATATGAGCACACCAAACAAAAACTGTTAAAAGTTTTTCCAGAAAATCATAGTGCTTTTGCTCATCTGGTAAGTGAATTTAAGTATAAAATATTTTATGTTAACCTGATTAGTGATTCCTTGCTAAAAAGTCTCATATTTGCACTAGAGGATGATTTATTTAAATTTTATGCACCAGTAATCTTTACACCTTATTAAGCCATGCTTATATTGAATCAACGGTACATTCATAAATTTAA
Source organism: Asparagus officinalis (assembly GCF_001876935.1). Taxonomy (NCBI): domain Eukaryota; kingdom Viridiplantae; phylum Streptophyta; class Magnoliopsida; order Asparagales; family Asparagaceae; genus Asparagus; species Asparagus officinalis. Next base: position 1,613 of record NW_017975817.1, read on the forward strand.
TGTGAAAGGATGAATTGTTTTTTATCTTTTCTGAAGCAATTTAGTATGCT
>NW_017975818.1:0-1660 GCF_001876935.1 Asparagus officinalis
AAAAGACTAAACCGGCAACGCGTGTTAGGCGCTGACTCATCCCTTCTTAGGCTTCGGGATGAAATTCCATAGACTAGAATTCTGGTGTCTTCTTCAATCGGTAAAAGACTAAACCGGCAACACGTGTTAGGCGTAGGCTTATCTCTATTTAGGAGTCGAGATAAAATTCCCCGTGCACCAAGTGCCCGGATTGGAAGTTGAGAATTGTGTCTTTTCTAAGAGCAAAGACAGACTGAGAAATGGGAGAGGAAGAATTTTATATTCTATCTCCCGGTGCTGAAGAGGAAGAATTTTATATTCTATCTACAGCTGGAAAGGAAACTCGAGGTGGGATCTCCACCCCCAGAATCCGGCAGGATGAAACTAAGAGTGGGATCTCCACTCTGAGAATCAGAGAGGTTCGAATGACCCTAACTTTTATAGGATTGGTCATTTGAACCCAAAGAATCCCTCATTCAATGAGGAGAAATCCCAATTTCAACCCTAACTTTTATAGGTTTGGTGGAAAAAGGAACAAAGGTGGATTTTCGTTTATCGAAAAGGAATGACTCGGTCTTAGTCTTAACTATTTGCAAGCTTGACTAAGCGAGATCGGGAACAATCCTAACTTTTATAGGTTTGACTGTTCCAATTGAAAGTGGACCTCTCGTTCATGGAAGGAATCGAGAGAGGAACTTGGCTTTGGCCCTAACTTTTATAGGTTTGACCAGAAAGCAAAGAAAGTGGAATACAGGTAGCAAAGAAAATGCCAACTCGTATTATCACTCAAGAGGAGGCTTTAATGCTAGGACCTAGCACGTTAAGTCTGAGAAATGCCAACAATGGGCAAATGGAAACGTTGGTGGATCCACTGTCGTTTAATTTGATCAGCGGATGGTTTGGTGAGGAAAGATTAACCTATCAGAGGATTAGATCTCATCTCAAAAATAACTCATGAGAGTTAGAGAATTTTGATAATAAGAAGAAACATTTGACATTCAGAGTTCGAACGTAGATTTCTTATTCATCAATTCTTCAATGACTGGGTTATCCCTAAGAATACCCATGTGGTATTCTTCCGGGAACTTCCCGGTGCATTGGTTATCCTGAAGATACTAAGGATAGTATTTTTTCAGGAACCTGCCGTTTATCAGCATCATAAGCTGGTCACCGTCCTTGGTGACAAGGCGATATGCGCCACTCGAGTAGACTGTCTCCACTACGAATGGTCCCTCCTATTTGGGTTCAAATTTACCCTTCTTCTTGGAGTTAAGGATCATAGGCCGCCTTTCAGCTAGAACCAAATCCCCTTCTTTGAAACTCCTTTGTCGAACCTTTTTGTCGAAGGCTCGAGAAATTCTAGCTTGGTAAAACTCAATATGCTGTTGAGCCTCCAGGCGCTCTTCATCAAGCCTCTCGAGTTCTTCGAGAAAGAGCGATCCGAAGAGACGGGATTTGAATCTCCAATGGAAGAACAGCTTCACATCCATATACCAGTGAATACGGGGTTGCTCCCGTCGGTGTGCGCACCGTGGTCCGATAGGCCCATAGAGCCGCGCCAAGCTTGTCATCCCAGTCTCTTTTATTAGTTTTCACGATTTTTGACAATAGTTTTATGATAGTCTTGTTGAAGGCTTCAGCTAATCCATTTGTTGTGGGATTATAAGCCGTTGACGAGATA
>NW_017975819.1:0-1659 GCF_001876935.1 Asparagus officinalis
CCCCCAGTATTCTTGGGTGGTGCATCGGCCATGACGATTTCGACCACCTCCGGATCGCTGTCGACTGCGACGTTCTGGGTGCGATGGTCGGACTCAACTAGCTGGTTCGACAAAGCTCGGATTCGTTGATCGTGCCTTTGTCTCATCTCCTGCATAGCCATTTCCATTTCAAACTTGAAGATTTCCTTCTGCTTAGCCAGGGCCTCTTTAATGATTTTGGCTATCTGTTCGGTGTTGGCCATGCACACCTCTCGAGCTTGCCCTATGCTAGACGTTGTATCGTCGGAGGCGAGCGCGGAATGAGAATCTGAGAACTCGTCATCGGAATGGACTCCTTCATGGACCCCATGGTCATTGTTATATCCGACGGCTTCTAGCTGAAGCTGAGCTACTCCGGAATTGACTCTGCTTCTTGGAGAGAAATTAGGGTCGGAACCACTTGAAATGATTGGGGATTTTCCCTTGTTGACCATGTTGATAGTCACTTCTAGGGGTTCATCATCTCGAGCAATCGATCCTTTTTGGTGGGAACGCCTTGATTTGGGCTTTGTCGTTCCATCGGAGATTCCCTCGAATATCGAGACCTTCTGCGGAACGGTCTTGGGGCAGCTACAGGCTGATAATACTGCCCTGATAAGTTTGGTACACGGACAGTGAGAATCCGCTTCCCGGTGGTTTCTCTTTCGAGATTCATCTGCCCCCCCAGCCTGATAGTACAACTCACTGACTTTGCAGTCGGAGTAACCTATCGGCTGCTCACAGGGGTTCTCAGGTATAACGCGTTCGTCTATCCGACGCGTCTTCTTCTGAGTTGACATTACCTTGTTGGCGTCAGCAAGAGTCGCACGTTCGGAATCACTCCTTTGTGAGGGTGAAACTTTAACGGGCTCTTGGTCTTTTGCACACACCGCCGAGCTGGAAGTTGTAGGAATCTGTTTGTTAGGAGGTCGCGTACGACCCCCAGTCCGGGTATTGGCTTGCGGCTCCTTCAACGATCCCCAGCTCCCTTTGACAAGTGCTTTTCCTCGATTCTCGGGTAGAGCACCGATACGATCCTTCGGAGGATTCTTGAACTTGGGGAAATCCGCGCTGCGGTGGGGCTTTTCCAGAGGTTCGGGATCTGAAATTGACGAAGGTTGGAGAGCAATATTACCTGCTTTTACCTCGGGCGTTGTTTTGGCCTTCGGTATCCAAACTCGTTCGGATCTCGGCGATCTCTTAACGGCCTCCTCCTTTTGCGTTTCTTGTGCTTTTCGCATAAGGGTCCGGGCATGCGCACGCAAGGCACGGCGCTTCTGGATTCGCTCCTCGAGAGTAGAACGGGTTCTTTTGACGTGAACCCATTTGTTTGTTTGTGCTTCGGAGGAGGGGCTGGTTGTTTGCCGTGGTTGCTCTTGGCGTTGCCTGGATTTTAGATCCACATTATAGCGGATCCCATCCATTGGCTCCAAAGCCTCGGCCAGCTGACGAGCAAAACGTTGACGCCGTCTTTGTCGTGCTCTCTTTGATGATGCTGGAGCATCTTCAGAAGCCATCTCCTCAGCGGAAGAGGAGTCCGGATCTGCGATCTCGACCACGTTGGATGACGCGGGGACTTCACGTGGTGCAAGTGCAGAGGCGGCAACGGGGTCTTGGATTTTTGAACCGAAGGACCTGCAA
>NW_017975820.1:0-1657 GCF_001876935.1 Asparagus officinalis
AACGGGAGATGTCGTGGCGTTTGACAGAGGAGCATGAGAGCATCCACTGCGGCTATATTACTCATCAGGTAGTTCCTGGTTCGAGTCGGGATCACATTGTTGGACTACGTCCTGGAGTACTGGGACTAGATACTCCGCCTCGTAACGAGTTCCTCGCCTCTGCTTCTACCTTGAGGAATCGCCTTGCTAACCTAGGACGGGAGATGCCCGCACCGCGCCACAGATTCTATGGTTGGGTCCATTCTTTGGACAGGTTTTGGTGGGCTCGTATGACGAAGTACGTCTTGAGCCGATGGAGTGAGGAGTTACATGCTTGCGGCCTTTATGCAGCCATTCGGGCCACCATGCATGGCTTGCCTACAAGCGCGAAGCATTTCTTTGCCCTATGCGAGCTTTATAATCCAGATTCCAACACTTTTCTGACCAGGCACGGAGAGTTGGGCTTGGCTCTACATGAGATGCACAAGATTTCTGGTTTGCCCATGGGACAGATGTTATACCAGGAGTACTTTCCCTCCAACCATGAGTTGAGTCAGCTGAAGGATCGCATGCCCGACCGCTACGAGACCTTATGGGACCTCACTTGTCATTATCACATTGCTTTGGCGCAGTCTAAGCCCCTAGCGAAGAGGACCAAAGCAAATGTGAGCCTGAAGCAGTTCGCATCATATTTGTTCAGGAATCTGGAGAGCCATTCTGGTGAAGTTATTTGTGAACTGGCACCGCTGACTTCTTCAGAGGTTAACGAGCTGCTGAAGAAGACTGACGCTCGCTCCTATACCAATAGCAGTCCTGAGAGCGGTTTTCCTGCAGGAACCAAGTTCAGATCATTTTTATTCCATGCGACTACGCCGATTCGTTCGATGACCCTCCTTACCGGTTATCTCGCCATCTGGTTGAAGAAATGTGTGGTTCCGTATCAGTCTGGTGACGCTCTGCCACTGGAAGTGCTCTATCCTGCAGTTCAGCTTGCCTACAAGAAGGAACTTTCGCTTCTTCCGGTGATGGTGGCTAACATTCATCGAGGGCTTCGACAGATTTCTGGTGCTTTTACACGGAGAGATGATGACAAACCGACTCAGATTCCTACCATTAAGGTGGAGCTTCCGTATATTTATTTGATGGCTTGGTTCGTCCTTCATCGTTCCGATGTGATGTCGGTACCGAATGCCATAGACCAGTCTGTTCCCTTTCTACAGCTGCTTGAGAATGGCGAGTGGGAGGGCCGAGGATTCCCCGATATCAGGCGTCAGCTACAAGTCCACAAGTGCTGGGCATTCTCCACTTGCTTTCCACAGTTCTCCAGCCGGTACGGCGAGTGTTTGATTGATGAGGAGAAGCCGAGGGAGTATAGGACTTATTTGGATATGGGCTGCTTTAATTGGTTAGTGAACATTAGGCCGGGTTACCTGACTTTCCGGGTGGGGAATCAGTGTTTTATAGAGCCGTATCTACCTTGCCGATTCGCCCGCCAGTTCGGTTATGATCAGCTTTATGTTGGGAACCCGCGCCAGCAGCTTCGGGCTCATGGAGGTCTGGTGGACGGTCTTCGTGCATGGTTGTGGACCGTAACTGGTTGCACTGGTGCTAGGTTCAGTCTCCCGGGTACTGAACGGCAGTTGAACCTCACTTTCTTGAGCTGCAAGTGGTTGCTAGC
>NW_017975821.1:0-1655 GCF_001876935.1 Asparagus officinalis
TTGTTGATCTGATCTGGCAGTAGATCCGATTCCTGATTTGGCAGTAAATCCACTTCTGAGTTCGAGTCCAAAACTGACCTTGATTCGATCATGGTTCGTCCGAGTCTGCCCTTGGTTGGATGACTCGTTGACTCTACGAACACTTGGCTTGATTCCACACGCGAATGGATGTATTCCGTTGCTTGCGTGCGATTCGTCAACCTCGTCACCTCGTTGGTTTGTCAGTTTGTGCCGAGCTGAGCTAAGGGACCTATAAGCAATTTTATATGCCTACAGATACCCCCTCCAAAGTATTTCAGTCTCGTTCTTTTATAGAAGAGTCTGGAATACTTTGGATATGATTGTCCCAACCTTCAGTTGGTGTAACGGGACCTTGGAATGGCTTCTGTTCTTGATTCCTTCAATCCTCCAGGCTATTCGGTGCTTTGTCGAATGTCTGTAAGAGTTCCGGTGCTGCATTTATTGTCTGACCGTTGTCGAAATTTTAAACTTGAAGTTGATTCCTGATTTCCTAATCTTTAGCTGACCATCGATTGTTGGCGTTGAGTCTTTATATGCGACGCGTTGTCCGGCGTAGTGTTGTTGAGTTATCCTTAAGAATATTTATAAAAACATTCTCCAGGAACTTCTCAACCAAAAATAGGGAACAGTTTATACTCATATACCATATTAGAGTATTAAGAAGCAGTTTATACTCATATACTTTTTGGAGTATTGATTCTTTCGTTGCAACGCATTGATCGGCGTTGACCTAGGTTACGCGTTGACCGGCGTTGACCCTAGGGTTTCGAATATCGTACGTTGACTGTTTGGTCGCAACACGTTGACTGGCGCTGATCTAGGGTTACGCGTTGTCCGGCGTTAACCTTAGGGTTTTGAACGTCTTACGTTGACTATTTGATTGCAACGCGTTGACTGGCGTCGACCTAGGGTTACGCGTTGTCCAGCATTGACCCTAGGGTTTCGAATGTCGTTGGATGCTCAAGTCACGAGACCAACTAATGAAGCTGATGCGTCAGTGACTCTCGTATTTATAGGATTTTTAGCAAACCCTCAGCCATCAACGGGTTTGATGAGCCTTTACCGACCACCGTTTGAGTCGGGCTAGCATGCGGATTATGTAAATCCGTTCCGCATGTGACGTTGTGCTAAGAGAGTTAACGCTCTTAGTGCTACGATATTGAATACGTAGACTTCGTCTTTCTCACGAGAATAGACTACCCGGCGACGCATGTTAGGCGTTGACTTTAGGATTTTTGGCTAACCCCCAGCCTTCAACGGATTTGATTAGCCTTTACCGACTACCGTTTGAGTCGGGCTAGCATGCGAATTGCCTAAATCCGTTCCGCATGTGACGTTGTGCTAAAGGAATGAACTCCCTTAGACTTGATGCTATGACTTCGAATACGTAGACTTCGCCATTGCTACGGGAATAGGCTACCCGGCAACGTGTATTAGACGCTGACTTATCCCTACTTAGGCTTCGGGATAAAATTCCCCAGAATTGAACTCTGGTGTCTTTTTCCACGGAGAAAGACTAAACCGGCGACGCATGTTAGGCGTCGGCATATCCTTTCTTAGGATTTGGGATGAAATTCCCCATGCATGTAAGGCATGGATTTTGGTGTTATTAATAACAACCTGCCACAATGTTG
>NW_017975822.1:0-1651 GCF_001876935.1 Asparagus officinalis
ACTAGCTTAAAGGGGAAAGAATCGAAAAGTATACCAGATACTCTTTTACAGGGCATCTTTCTGCCAAACTTCTGATGTCCATTACTTTTTCAGTGTGGTCACCCTGCAGTGTTTGTAAATGGCCGAAGCAAATGGCTGATACGGACCCTAATTCTCTTGTAGCTTCATGATCCACTGAAAGTGCATCTGACAAGAAGAACATAGACAGATTATACACAAATTCCGTAGTTGGTAGAGGGGAAAAAGAAAGGCAGAAAAATCAAGTTAAAAACAGCATATTACCGTCTGCAGTTCTCAGCACATCACGTGTTGATGCTGAACCTTCATATCAGTCAAAGGTAGACATAGATACAAGTCCTACCAAATTGCTGTTCTCTTGATTTCTTGGTCTATTTGAAACAAAAAATAATATGGAACCAAGTAGAATTATATAAGTCAGCAGAACTAACTCAACTTTTAAATGGATACAAGCTATCTTTGTAAGATATCCTATAACATTATGAAAAAAGTTTAAAATCACAGAGGACGAACTTATTCCATGGAAGACTTAATTTCTGCAGCATAATCTTTATTTAACTGGTCTACTAATTTAGCATTCTCCAAATGTTCGGTAGGCTGACATACTTTCTTGGAACTGCTCACAAAACAAACACAGTCATCATGAGGACTTAAAAAAATACTACAATTGAAGTAAAAACCATGTAAGAAAACTGAAAATTTACACAAAATATTTGCAACTTTGCAAGCACATACCAAGTGTGGAGGATATTTTCCATTGTCACCCTTGCCTCAGAAGCGGAAAATGCATCTTCCTGAAATTGCCTTTCTACTCTTTCTATAAGTGTGTTCCACTCATTTTTAGCTTTGTCTGAAATGATCTGTTTCTTCCTGTAAACTCTTTTTTGCATGAAGGCTTGTGTGTCAGTCATACTTCTCACAGCCTCCACGACCTGTTCGTCATATAAGAATAATTATGAGTAAATTGAAATGAAAACTATCAAACAAATTAGAGTTTGTGGCCGTCAAGTCTGCTAATATTGCAGCAATCCTCTCTTGGGCTACTCTTTCTTCTCTGGTAGATAGTTCCTGGAAGAGCAAATTGGCTAGAATAAGTTTGTTGCATCATATAACTGAGTGGCATCAATGCCATCTGTAGTTAAGTTCCAACCTCGAATCTCTTCTCAAAGTAATCTAACTGGCATGATGTTCGCATTTGATTTTCCTCAGAAACTGCAATAAGTTTAGAAGCCAGACTCTGCGGATCGTTAAAGAAATCCAGTGTTATCTTTGAGCTTGTGTTGAGACAAAGCTCCTCTGCAGTCCCTGTAACAAAATTTTCCATCTTTTGTAAATTATTTGTGAGGGTGAAAGAGGACAAATATCTAGCCAAATTTATCAGAAACAAAAGCTAATTGTTCCTTCTGATCTGCAAGTGATCTCTGAAGATCATCCAGAACCTGCTTAGCTTCTCAAATCACAGTAGCCAGAAGCTACAAAGAGTGTACAGTATGAAATAGTTAGCTATTTGCTTCTGATAACATTGTTTACACTTTCTAAGATATCACAGTTTCTTCATTCAATTCATACATCCTCAACTGCTATTATCTGGGAATAAGCTGTGCAATTCATATTTTCCAAGTTTGAAATGGAT
>NW_017975823.1:0-1649 GCF_001876935.1 Asparagus officinalis
CCGGAGATTCATATCAAATATCTCGGGATGCTGTCAGCCTTTCTCTAAATTAATGAAGAAATGAGTCTCGTTTGTTTGGGATGAAGACTGCCAAAAAACATTTGAGAAGATCAAGCAATACCTTACTCAACCACCTATCCTTGTGGCCCTAATATCAGGGAAACCATTCTTGTTATATGTGAGAACCATGGATCATTCTCTTAGAGCTTTGTTAGCTCAGAACAATGACCAAGGACATAAGCATGCAATCTACTACCTTAGCAGGACTATGATCAGAGCTGAGCACCGGTACAATCCAATAGAAAAAGAGTGCTTTGCCTTAGTATTCGCCATTCAGAAAATGCGACACTACTTGGTTAGACAATCAATTCATGTCATCTCCAAGGTGAATCCTTTGAGGGTGCTCATGATGAATCCCTCTTCTATGAATTACCATCTAGCAAAATGGAAGATACTCATATCGTAATATTTCATGCAATTCACGCCTCAAAAGGTTGTTAAAGGCCAAGCTCTAGCGGACTTCTTAGTTCATCATCCAATATCAGATTCTTCCAGATTATATGAGGACTTACCAGATGAAGTCACCGAAGCTTGTGTAACTCTAGAGGTCGTACAAGTATGGAAATTGTTCTTTGACGGTGTGTCTAGAGCAAATCCTAATGGAGGAATTATCGCTGGTGTGGAGGTGGTACTTGTATCCCTAAGTGGTCATGTAATCCCAAGAGGATTCTCTCTAATCGAGCCATGCACCAACAATATAGCAGAGTACAATGCTTTGCTATTAGAGATGCAATTGGCCGAGGAGCTTAATATTCGACACCTTGAGGCTTATGGTGATTCTCAGCTCATTGTGAATCAAGTCCGAAGAGAATATGAAGTACGTAATGAGGACTTAGTCCAATACCACTTCGTTGTGCTAGAGCTAGCCTAGAAGCTTGAAGGTTTTTTTATTGGATACATTCCACGAGTCCAGAATGCATATGCGAACGCTCTAGTCTCGCTGGCAACTTCATTGATATTGCCACCAAAAACAAAGACAAGGATAGTCATGGGTCATGAATTGTATCACCCCAAGTTCCCCTTAGAAGACTGCTCAAATGAGATAACGATGGAGATTGCATGTGCAACTTCACTTGAGCTCGAACCAAGGGATTGGCGGTTCCTGTACATTGACTATGTATTGTACGGGATATTGCCTAACGATTCTAAGGAAGCGGCCGCCATAAAATAGAAGGCCCTTCGATTCTATTATGATGCAGTGTCTCAAGCCTTGTACCGAAAATTGTATGATGGAGTCTTGCTTCGCTGCCTTTCCAGAAAAAAAGTGCAGGAGGCTCTTAAAAAGCTCATGATGGAATGTACGGAGCTTACCAACTAGGAGCTAAATTAAGAGATCGTCTCTAAAGAATTGGTTATTATTGACCTGAAATATTTACAGAAGCTGTCAATTATGCTAAACGGTGTCACACATGCTAAATTCATAGTGACTGCATTCATCAAACACCAGGAAATCTGCATCCAACATCTTCATCTTTGCTATTCGAGATGTGGGAAATGGACATCGTCAGACCTATCTCCCTACCGACCTCCAAAGGACATTGGTTTATATTGGCAGTAACTGATTATTTCTCCAAGTAGGCAGAAGCCAT
>NW_017975824.1:0-1648 GCF_001876935.1 Asparagus officinalis
CAAAAATAACTCATAAGAGTTAGAGAATAAGAAGAGACATTCTGACCTTCAGAGTTCGAACGTGAATTTTTTTTTTATTCACCAATTCCACAATGATTGGGTTATCCCTAAGAATACCCATGTGGTATTCTCTCGGGAACTTCCCGATGCATTGGAATATCCACCCCCAGTTTCTTTCTTGGAACTGGGTTTGATTTTGTTGTCCGACAGGGTTATCCTTAAGAATATTAGCGTAATATCCTCTAGGAACTTCCCGTCAATGGTAGGATATAGTTTAGACTCATATACCTATTGGAGTATCAGGGAGCAGTTTAACCTCTTATACCGGTCGGAGGAATGAGCTCTTGTACTCTTTGGAGTATTGAGGAACAGTTTATACTCTTGTACTCTTTGGAGTATTGAGGAACAGTTTATACTCTTGTACTCTTTGGAGTATTGAGGAACAGTTTATACTCTTGTACTCTTTGGAGTATTGCCGTTTTCAATCGGCTTACCCTAGCGTTATAACGCCGGCTTCAACCAAGGTCTGGATGCTATTCTTGAGAGCAAAGCATTCCTTGGTGGGGTGGAGGATCCTTCTGTGGTACTCGCAGTACGTTGGATCCGCAGAATCGCCATCTTCCTCCTGATACGTGATGGGCGGGAGTTTGATTTTGTTGTTTTCGAGAAGGGTCTCGAAGATAGCTGGAACGTCTTCGTCTTTGAACGAGTACTCGTTTTGGAGCTCCTCGTCTGAATTCTCCTGTTGTTCCCAGGACTGCTGTTGTGACGTTTGATTATCGTCAATAACAGCTGTAGGCGCGTCCCCTTCCTCATGAGGTACGAGATCCGAATCTAGAGGGTTAACCATTGGTTGGTTTCTCTCGACCTTCCGCCTTCTGATGAAGCGTTCAGCCTGTTCTCCTCGAGCCTTCAACTCTTTCCAGGTATTGAGCGGCTCTATTCCCATCACGTCCAAGATGTTAATGGACAAGTTGTTCTGACAAGTCTGCAAGAGGAATTCCTCCGTGACGGGATCTTTGCAGTTCATTGCCTGATTGCGGAAGCGTTTGATGAAGGTATCCACCGACTCTCCGCCTTTTTGTTTCTCGTCGAAGAGTGTCCTGATCGACACCTCGGTGTCATCATCGAAGAAATGGGCGAGAAACATGCCTTCCAAGTCCTCCCAGCTGTTGATGCTTCCGGGCTTGAGACGGCGGTACCAATCGAAGGCAGGCCCGCGAAGGGTGCCAACGAATGACCGAACCATCAAGGGTCCGTTGCCAGAGATCACCCCCAAGTGGGACTTGAAGTAGATCAGATGCTGAGTGGGCGAACCCTTCCCGCCGAACGGCGTGAAGTTGATCAGGTTGAACTTCGCCGGATACGGGATCGAATCCCACTTTCTCGGGTAAGGACACGGAATGCCGGTCCTCTTCACCTCTCGAGTAGACATCAGGGCGTCGATTTTTCTTTCGAGATCCTTCATCTTTTCGGCCTCGCCCATATCCTGTTTTGGACGATTTTCGAGAGGAATGATACGGCCACCCCCAGTGTTGTCGTCACTAGTGGGTCCACCCCCAGTGTTGTTATTTTTACCGGGGCCACCCCCAGTATTCTTGGGTGGTGCGTTGGCCATGACGATTTCAACCACCTCCGGATTGCTGCC
>NW_017975825.1:0-2858 GCF_001876935.1 Asparagus officinalis
CCAAAACTTGATGTGTGTTGGGATTTTTAGAATATGGTTAGATCAAGTTCAACGGAGCGGATCATTCCACAAATGTCGGCTCATCATGTTGTTTAGGAAGACGTAATAGGGAGGGAAATCCCCGTCCTATGACAAAGGATACCCATTAATCTTCTCTCTCTCTCTCTCTCTCTCTCTATAGAGTTTATATATATATATACTAATATATATAGTATAATATAGTATTATAGAGGGAGAGATGAGAGAGAGAGAGAGATTAAATGGGTATCCTTTGTCATAGGAGTGGTATGTTTCTCATGTCGCACCATATTGGCCACAATCTCTCACATCCTCATAAAATAGGCACAAATCCCCACACAACTATTGTGCTTGGTATTGTGAGGTGTCAAATCTCCGCCATCCACACTTTAAATATGGGAACAAATTCACATGGGTTAACGTGAGTGGATGTGGATGTAACACATCACTTACAAACACAAAATTTGTGTTTGGTACCAAGCATAGCAAATATAATATTATATATATAGTATTAGGTATTATATATATTAGGTTAGTATAGTATATATATGATATATATATATTATACTTATTACTATTATATTATTATTATAGTATATATATAAGGTTAATGGTGTCCTATGTCAAGACGAGATTTCCTCTTTGAAAATGGTGTGGCAACATCCTCACCATGTGAATAAAGTGAGGAGGATAGAATTATCACAATGGTGGGGATTGTGCAGCATCATTTTCAAGGAGGAATCCCCTCCTCATGACAAGGATACACACTATTCTCTCCTCTCTCTCTCTCTCTCTTCTCTGACTAGATAGGTAGTACTTATATAGCTAATATATTATAGTATAATATAGCATATATATACTATGTATACTATATATAATTCTATATACTATTATAGTTATTATATATACGGGCTATATAGTTATAGCTTAGTATTATATATCATTATATATATTTATATATATATAAATGGGATATGTATACTTTTCTCTGAAATTATCAATAGGAATTTAAAATGAGGAAAAAACTAGAGAATAAGGTAAGTCTTTGGAAGAACTTTCAGAGAGGAACAAGGAAATTTAGAAAATAGAAACTTTTTGAATTAAAACCAAAAAATTAAAAAATTTAGAAACTGTACCTAGAAAATAAAAAACATAGAGCATCTGATAGTTTCACAAAATATAAAAAACTTTGTTTGAACATGAGGAAGATTCTGATGATAATGAATTTATAAATTCTATAGAAAAATATGTTGAGAAAAAAATGGAGATGTAATATCACACTTAACATTATGGCCGAATACTCTGTCCAACACACAGCTCTTATTGACACTGGAGCAGATGTAAATTGCATTAGAGAAGATCTTATTCCTCTGAGGTTTTATGAGAAAACATCTCATCTTGTTAGTGCTGCAAATGGACAATCTCTCAAAGCCCGATATAAACTCCAATGATGGTCAAAAAATTAAAACCTCTTTTGTTCTATTCAAAGACCTCAAGCAAGGTATTATTCTAGGAACTCCTTTTATCAATAATCTTAAGCCTTTTATTGTAGATTCTCATGGAATACATACACAGGCTAGAGACCCTAATATCTCTTTTTGGTTTAATAAGGAACCAGAAATAATATTCTAAATATATGGCTTCAAACCATAAGAAAAAAGGTATCAGAGCCAAGTTAGCCGGTGGAGGAGTCGGCCTGCGGTGGTGAACAAGTAGACCCCGTCAGCCGGTGTATATCCCCGTGAGAAACAACTCACTTTTTGATTCTTGTGCTTATCCTACAATAAAACAATTGTAGAAATTTGTAGTAAAAAACTACTACAAATTCTGTATGCTTGATTGCTTTTATTTCTTAGCTTTAATTCTAAGCATTTTATTATTCAGCCTTATCGCTTTAATCATAAGCACTACTCTGGTTTTACTGCTTTCTTTGAATTGAATTTTAATTCTCTATATTTTTCTAGTATGATCTAGAATCTCTAGCATTTTCTAGTCCTCTTTCTTTGTTCTCTTTTTACTTGCCTTCGTCGCAACTTACACAGCTTTGTTCTGTGTTCATCCGGTGTTGTTGACTGGTGAGGACATTGCGAACTTTTTTAGAGTTCTTCTTATGCTTAAATTTTAGCTTGATATTTTGCTATCTGCTTAAAGTCTTTTTATCCTTAACTAGTTGTCGCAGTTCACACGGTTTTGCCCATTAAGCTTTGTTTGCGTCTAGGGCCTTTCTGTCCGTGTTCATCCCTTGCTGTTGACAGGTTGGGTTTTAAAGTCTTTCTTAAGATGCCTAAGCTTCTAAGCTATCTCTCTCCTAACAAAAAGAATGCCTTTGTTAGAACTATGTCAGTTAAAAACTCAGAATCTTTAGATTACGAAAATATTGACCAAACTATTCAAAATTTGAAAATGCCTAAAGTTAGTACTAATGATATTTATTGTAAGGAAGGTTTTAAACTAAAAACATCATATCATGTTAAAACCATTGAAAAAAAAACTGTAACTTCTCACACAGAGAAATTACAATTACTTAGTGATAACGACATCCGAAGAATCACTGATGATCCCACTCTTAAATTCCTTCATCTTGGCCTAGTTCAAGTATCTATCAGACCCCTTACCAGAAAAGGCATTAACACCTCTGTTCTTGTTTGCTTACGAGACGGAAGGTTCTCTGTTTTTACAGACTCTTTAATTGGTCTAATTGAATCAAGTCTGAGCAATGGTCCTATATTCTTCAATGCCTTTCCAAAATTTTCAGTCTCTTTATCAGACCATGGTATCCTCAAAGTGTTAACTTTAAATCTTCAAACCTCTGGATTTAATATGGATATAAATTCCGAGAA
>NW_017975826.1:0-1646 GCF_001876935.1 Asparagus officinalis
TATTAGATTACGTATATTATATTATTAATAATATTACTTGCAATATAAATTTAAGGAATATATTTCTATTTTTATAGTAAGAAATTTAAATATATTTATATTATATTAGTTATTACAATATTTTCATATATTTTATAATATTTTTCTTGAAATATAACAAATTAGTGTAATGTAATATTGTGTTATAATATATTATACAGTAATAATACCTCATATTATATTATATTAAAAATATTACATATTATAATACAAATAATTTTTATATATTATATTAATTGACTACAATATGATATTAAGTAATATATTATATTATATTAAAATATAATTTATAATATGTTATATTTAGGATGATTAATATGTTATATTAACTATAATATATTAAATATTATATTATTAAAGTAAAAATATCTCCCAAAACTCAAAACATAAGTCAAAATATCTTTTTGGTGTTTTGAGATAAGTATTTTATTTTTTATTTTTTACCCATACATATTTTTTTTCCATAAAAACACAATGGTTTCAAAAAATGTTATGTTTTTATTTTGGAAAAAACACCATAGAGAAAGAAAACACCATGCCAAACACTCCTTTTTAATATTTTCGGGATCAATATCAGAACATTATTTATCCAATTACAGAATTTGCATTGTTGCCCCTATTGGTAATTTATCTACCAATAATAAAAAAATCTTAGGGTCCTGTGTGCAAACAATGTCGGCAAGCTCAATTCCCCAGAAACGACAAGGAAATACCGAGCACACAAAAAAGATGAAAGGGAAACAGCCGCAAGTCTCTTGACGCGTGCTCGTTCTGAAATCCCAATCTTAAATCTCGTCGGATGCTCCGTCTCTTCAAACCCTCGACCTAAAAAACCCTAGATTTCGATCTCATTTCCAAAGCCTAGGGGTTTTCTCGAGTCTTTGTGAAGATCCTAATACGAGGTATGCATTTGTCACCGATTTCATAGAATGCGCGTCATTTTAGGCTTTGAGATTGAGATCTCGAGATTTATAACTTAAGATGTTTGTGTTGAAGCTAAAATTATCGAAATCTTAAGCTGGTCACTTTCTCCGGAAGAAAAGAAATCGAAATAGCTGACGCTACTTTTTAAGTAGAGCAATTTTTATTCTAGAATCATGTTAATTTTCCCAAAAAAGAAAATGCACTTTTGGCTGTAATAATGATAGTTAAGTAGTTCTCTCTTACCCTAGTGTTTTGAAGATTGAGTGGGGCACGTTCACTGTTTTACGTCTTGCAATTGCAAATTTCTGCTGGTGTTTAATTGAAAATAGCGAAATTTTGAGTGGGGCACTTTTAGTACGGGGGGAAAAAACCGAATTTGCTAACGTGAATTTTAAGCAGAGCAATTTTCTGTTCTAGAATCATTTTAACTTTCCTAAACAATTGATGCTTTTTGATGCTTTTTGCTACATTAATCATAGTCAGTAATTATTTCTTAATGTTTTAAAGACTGACATTTTCACTATCGTAGGTCTTGAATTTGGAAATATCTGTTGGGCTTCATTGACCTGATCGAGAATGAATCCTTATCTTGTCGGTATCGTTGTTCCCTTTGTGTTCTCCTATATTCTTAGTAAAAAGAGTTCAAAACAGCGAGGTTTGCCTGTTGATGTCGGTGGAGAACC
>NW_017975827.1:0-1644 GCF_001876935.1 Asparagus officinalis
TCTTAATACTCCGACAAGTATAAGAGTATAAACTGCTTCTTAATCCTCCGACCGGTATAAGAGGTTAAATTGCTCCTTGATACTCCAATTGGTATATGAGTCTAAACTGTTTCCTACCATTGATGGGAAGTTCCAGGAGAATTTTTTATATGTAATATTCTTAAGGATAACCCGATCATGTAACCGAATGCAATGATAAACCCAGTTTCGCGAAGAAGCTGGGGGTGGATGATTCATGTAACGGGGAGTTCCCGAAAGAATACTATATGTAATTTTTCTTAGGGATAACCCGATCATTACAAACAAAGTGATAAACACTAAACCCCCACGGTGATTTCCGAACACTCTTTTGCTGAGACGAGATTCGATCGCTTCGTTGGATCAATCTTCCCTCACAAAACTCCTATTGGTGTTTGACGACTCATAGTCTTCCATCACAAAATCCCCACCGATCAGACTAATTAACGATGGGACCACCAAAATCTTTCGGTTGAATCCACTCAAACTCCTATGTGTTTGTACACTCAACATTCCCATTGTTAAATTCCGGACATAATGCTTGGAATTTTGATCTGTCAATCTTTGACGAATTGTCAAACCCCTTCGTGTTAAGTCCTTATCACTTGACACTAAGAACCCCATCTGAGTGATTTGTACAAGTCAACACCTCCACTATAATTTGTACTCCCACTCCCATTTGGTCAAACCTTCTTACAGTTAGGACCACAACCAAAATCTCCTCTCGATTCCTCCAATGAACGAGAGATCCACAAATCGAGCGGTCAAACCTTCCTACAGTTAGGATCGTCTCAAACATCCCACTCGGTCAAACCTTCCTACAGTTAGGGCCAAATCCAAAATCCCCTCTTGATCCCTCTAATGAACGAGAGGTCCACTTTCAAATCGAGTGATCAAACCTTCTTACAGTTAGGATCACCTCAAACTCACCTTTAGTTCGATAATCAAACCTTCCGACAGTTAGGGTTATCCCAATCTTTTCGATTCTCGGAATGGAGATCTCACTCCTAGTTTCACCTTTCCGAATTCTGGGGGTGGAGATCCCACCTCGAGTCGCATTTCCAACTGAAGATAGAATATAAAATTCTTCCTCTTCAGTGCCGGGAGATAGAATATAAAATTCTTCCTCTCCCGCATCGGGTTCGTCTTTGCCCTAGGAGAAGACACCAATTTTTCAAACTCCTAAAATCCGTGCTTCACAAGCACGAGGTATTTTATCCCGAAGCCCAACGCCTAACACGCGTTGTCGGTTTAGTCTTTCACCGATTGAAAAAGACACCAGAATCCAGTCTGGGGCATTTTATCCCGAAGCCTAAGTAGGGATAAGTCAACGCTTAACCCGCGTTGCTGGGTGGTTCGTTCCCGTAAAAATGACCGAGTCTACGTATTCAGCATCGTAGCAACAAAAATCCATGCCTTTTATGCATGGGGAATTTTATCCCGAATCCTGAGCAGGGATAAGTCAATGCCTAACACGCGTTGCCGGTTAGTCTTTTGCCGTGAAAAGGACAAAAGCCCACATATTCGACATTGTGGCAGGCCGTTACTAGTAACGCTAAAATCCGCGCCTCACACGCGCGGGGAATTTTATCCCGAATCCTGAGTAGGGATAAGTCAACGCCTAAC
>NW_017975828.1:0-1643 GCF_001876935.1 Asparagus officinalis
TAATGGATTTATTTTGCTTCTTGGGATATGAAATATCAAGTATAAAGACTCGATTGAAATGTTAACAAACAATAGTATATGAGGATATGTACTACATGCACCCTGCACAAAGTAAGGATGTACACGAGGTGCAAAAGGCGCTGCTGCATTAGATGTGGGGCGATTCGCCACCGCCCCGCATCGTAAGGTGCATGAGGCGCAATGAGACGCACGCCTTTGAAAACACTGTTATTTTGTGCTTTGGACAAGAACGAATTCAATCAGATGTCAACCTTTACAATAACACATCAAATCTGGCACACTCTTGAGGTAACACATGAAGGAACAAATAAAGTTAAGGAAACTAAATTTTCTATTTTTGTTCACAGATTTGAATTGTTTAAGATGAAAGAAAATGAAACCATCACTGAGATGTTCATAAGGTTCACCGATATTACTAACTCTTTAATTGGACTTGGTAAAGGATATACTCAAGTTGAGATGGTAAGAAAAATCCTAAGAGCACTAACTCCGGAATGGGAGAAAAAGACTACGGCGATAGAGGAAGCAAATGATTTATCAACACTCATCGTAGAGAATCTTATTGGAAACTTAATGGCATATGAAGTTCAAATTAAAGATCGGAAAAAGGACGATGAACCAAAGAAGAAAAAGATACTTGCCTTCAATGCATCCTCCGACACGGATGAATCTGATGAAGATGATGAGGATATTGCAATGATAACTAAGAAATTCAAAATATTTCTTAAGAAAGGTAAGTTCAAGTCAAATAAATTTAAGATTACTAACGATTATTCTTTGTGTTTCAATTGTAATAAGCCAAGTCATATAAAGAAGGATTGTCCGCTACTCAAGTCAAAGTCAAAGATCACAAATTCTAACAATTCCGACAACTTCAAAAAGAAGAAGAAGAAGAATGCGGCTATGGCGGTGACTTGGGATGACAGCGACGATTCATCATCTTCAGACGAAGAAGAAGAGAGAAGAATCAGCACATATGTGTTTCATGGCACAAGACGAAGTAAATGATTCTTTAGAACTTTTAGATGCTTTTAATAAACTTTACATTAAATTTAAAGATTTAAATGCTAATTATAAGATATTGAAAACTGGAAATGAAAAGCTAAATTTAGAATTAGTTTCATCAAATTCTTCTCAAGTTGAAGATTTAAAGGAGTTAAATGACAAACTATTTTCTGAAAATAGGATATTAACAGAAAATAATCTATTTCTTAAATCTGAATGTAATGTGATGAAAAATAAAATTTTAGATTTAGAGAAGAATATGTCTTCACTTAAAATTAAATATGAAGAATTATTTCTAAATGTAAATAAGTTTAATAAAGGAAAAGAAGACTTAAAATGATTTTTTATTATCTTTTCAAAAGTCTTCTAGTCAAAGATTTGGTTTAGGTTATGTTCATAAGAAGTATGAAAATGTTTCTAGTACAAATAATATATCATCTTCTATGAATAACAATTTTAGAAAATTTCATGCACCATTAACAAGAAATGTTAATACTAAATCTATATTCATTTGGGTGCCTATAAATGTTAGCATGCATGAAAGAAACACTTATATTTCAAATTTTAAGAAAAACATATGCAATTCAATGAATTATATTTATGTTAACAAAGGGAAA
>NW_017975829.1:0-1642 GCF_001876935.1 Asparagus officinalis
ATGTATTCTTTATGTGGTTTGATCAAGTTTTACAAAGAAAATTTCTTTTATTGATCAAACGTCATTTTTAGGCTTAAAATTTGATTTATGATTTTATTTGGTTAATTTGTTTTCATTTGAAAACTTTTTGTATGATTCTCATGTTCCTCTTCTTTTGATTTTATAAATCTATTCTTATACACTATGTTTTTATAGTTATGTAATGAGACACTTATTTCATAAGTAATACATCTTTATGAGTTCTCATTGTCTTTTTGTATGTGAGTGATATTTAGCATATTCATCTATGCTTGCTCACATATGTGTTCCTTGATCATTATTGCATATATTTCATAAGGTATTTTGATAGGGGGAGTCTTCTCTTTTCTATTTTATACTCACCCATGCATATTGATAGGGGAGCTTTCGCTCACTTCATCCCTTTGTCCCCTTTTTGATGTTGTCAAAGGGAGAGAAATATTGTGGGTATATTCTTTCTTGTTTATATACATGATATATTATACTTTGTATATTCATTTCCTTTCATACATATATCCTTTTTGTAAATTATTTGTCATAATCAAAAAGGGGGAGATTGTTGGCCTCTTTATTTTGATGATGTTTAACAAACAATTTACCACTAATATTGTTTATCTAGTGTTTGTATATTTCCATTTATTGTAGACAAACAATGAGTTGGAGGTTGGATGGATTGCGCTTCAACGATCAAATTCAATGGAGGTTGGCGGAATTGTGGAGTGAAGCCTATGCAATTCAAATTGAAGATCCAAGTTCTAGCTTTATCCGCAAGTGTACCAAGTTGAGCTACATCGAAGATCAATCAAGCTTGGGTATATTTAGTTTAGGTTTTATATTATGTGTGTTAGTACTTTAAGCTCAATCATATATACGCACACATATTTGGTTTTTATATATATAGTTATATATTTACACAAGTTTTGGTTTATGAACTTAACAATCATTGTATACATATTTCATTAAGTCTATAAAATCATTTCATAGGGTTTCAAAACATTGTTTATGTCAAAACATCAAATTTTATGTTTTGGACACACTTGCAAAATACATGAGTTTTCACAAATAAGAAATTTAATTTAAGAAATTCTTATTCTAACATGTTTAATTTCATGTTTATAAATGTTTCCCAAAGTTTTATCAATTTTGGAATTATTTTGTTATATTTATTTGAATTTACAAAATCAAGTTTTTAATAAGCTCATGTGCGTGCATGTTTTCGCAAAACAGATGCGTTTTCACATTAGGAAATGAGATTTGAAAATTTTCTTTGTTTACATATTTATCATCATATATACAAATATTTAACCAAGTTTTACTAATTTTAGAATTGTTTTGTTATTTTCAATTGAATTTACAAAACCAAGTTTTCAGCAGTTTTTTTAGAAACTATATATATGTATTCAAACAATTATTTATCTCAACTAGGAAGTTATATTTCAAAATTTCCTTCTCTAACATGTTTATCTACATGTCTAGAACCTTCCTTCAAAATGTCATGATTTTTGGAGTTGATTTATGTAGGATCTGAAATAGATACACTTGAACACTAGAGGGAGGGTGAATAGTGTTCTTTTAAAATTATTGCAAAGTAGATAATAAATTGCAAAGAAAAAAATGGCAATCT
>NW_017975830.1:0-1642 GCF_001876935.1 Asparagus officinalis
AAACCCTTTTTATAATGTTGAACCAAGCTTAGTTGAACCGGACCAAACCAAGTTGAACCGGACCAAACCTGGTTTGAACCAGAATTCAAATTGAAGTTGGATCGAGCATCGAAACAACTTCAAATCGACCGAGGGTTCAGTCCTTGGTTTATTCTTGCCTCTCCCACATATTCGGAAGGATCAGAAGATTTTTTGAGCCTAATTACTACCTTTTTTGGCTCATTATCAAGCCGGTTCAGCTCATTCGGGCACAGAAATCACTCCAATAAAGTATATGAGTATAAACTGTTCCCCATTTTTGGTTGAGAAGTTCCTGGAGAATATTTTTATAAATATTCTTAAGGATAACTCAACAACACTACGCCAGACAACGCGTCGTAAATAAAGACTCAACGCCAACAATCGATGGTCAGCTAAAGATTAGAAAATCAGGAATCGACTTCAAGTTTAAAATTCCGACAACGGTCAGACAATAAAATGCAGCACCGGAACTCTTACAGACATTCGACAAAGCATCGAATAGCCTGGAAGATTGAAGGAATCAAGAACAGAAGCCATTCCAAGGTCCCGTTACACCGACTGAAGGTTGGGACAATCATATCCAAAGTATTCCAGACTCTTCTATAAAAGAACGAGGCTGAAATACTTTGGAGGGGGTATCTGTAGGCATATAAAATTACTTAGCTCGGCACAAACTGACGAACCAACGAGGCGACGAGGTTGACGAATCGCACGCAAGCAACGGAATACATCCATTCGCGTGTGGAATCAAGCCAAGTGTTCGAAGAGTCAACGAATCATCCAACCAAGGGCAGACTCGGACGAATCACGATCGAATCAAGATCAGTTTCGGACTCGAACTCAGAAGTGGATTTACTGCCAAATCAGGAATCGGATTTACTGCCAAATCAGAGTCTAAGTCAACCGAATCACGGACTGAACCGAAAACGCGAAACGACGAAACCTAACGCCTAAGGGGGGCTCGGCCAAAGCCGAGCCACCCATGGGTGGCTCGGCCAAGAGCCGAGCCACCTATGGGTGGCTTGGCCCAGTGCCGGCCACCCCTATAGGTGGCCGACCCAGATCTGTGCACGGGCACAGTTCAGAGAGCCTATAAATAGGCCCCCTTGGTTCATTTTTCAAGGGTTGGAACTTTGAGAGCCGAAACTCTGCCGAATTGAGAATTGAGCTTGGAGTTTTGAAGACTTGAGGACTTGAACATTCAGATCTGGTTCTCGGCGAGCATCCACGTCACAAAAGGCAGGAGTTCGAGAGAGGTAAAGATCAGATCTGAGATCTACACGAGATCATACTCCGGATCAAAGCTTGGCCTTTGATCCCGAGAACTAAGGGCGATTATTTCCTTGGTGAATTAATCCCTCCCCGGCTATTATTTCCTTCGCGAAATAATACCCGTCAAATCGTGTAGATCCGACCGGATCTAGATCGCGCGGTGGTCCACGGATTAACCCCGGCGTTGGCAAAGAACCCACACAAGCGAGCGACCGCAAAACAGAAGCTCGTGATTTGTTCAAAAGGAAAGTTGTAATCTTTTTCTTTTTCTTTGATTTCTTTGTAACCGGATCTAAAAAAGACCGGATCTTTTGTAACAAAAAAGAAATTACTTGAGATAACAATGAAT
>NW_017975831.1:0-1642 GCF_001876935.1 Asparagus officinalis
TGACTCGGGATTATCCCGTGTCGATGCCCTTTTGCTGGTCATATTGGTGGTGACCCTCAGAAATTCTCCATCTTCAACCGCCGTTCTTCTTTGCCGGAAATGCCTATGCCTTGGTTTTGGTGCTTCGGTACTAAGCCTTTCGAACACTGAAATTCTCTCGGGGACTGCCTTGATGCAGTTGCACTCAGACAGTACCGCCCGAATGAGCTTTGAACAAGGGCACTGAGTTTCTATCCTTTGAGGACTTCTCTTTCTGGCTTTGCTCGTACCCCCAGCACGATAGTACAGCTCTTCCGTTTGAAAGTCGGAGCAACCTATCGTGTGTTGGCACGATTTCTCAGGTATAACGTAATCATCATCAGACGATAACGTTTCCTTCTGAGAGTGAATTACCTTCTTCAGACTTTCGAGAGTCACGCGCCTCGCAACGCGCCTTTGTGGGCGTGGATTCTCAACGGGCTCCTAGACTGCAATGCGCAAGGTAGTGCGCTTGGGTGCCTTGATTTCTTTGTCATGTTGAGGGTTGCGGCGACCCCCAACATGTTGATTCGTTTGGGGCTTTCTTAGTGGGCCCAAACGGAGCTTTGCTTCGCCCCTCGGGAAGTGGACCGAGGTGCTCCAAGACTGACTTCCTTTTCTGGGATGGTCCTGCAGGATCTCCCGGAGCAGTTGTGGAAATCATCGGTGGTCTGGATTGATTCGCCGGAGGTTGAACTTTCGGAGGCTGCAGTTGTTGCTCCTTAGTCTGAATCACCACTTCAGACTTTGGTTTCCAAGCTTTGCGGGTTGATGGCGGCTTCTTGACCACCTCTTTCTGCAGCTTTCTACGGGGCTTCTTCGGCTTGAACCCGCGCCTGCGCTGATAGTGCGCGGCGTTTGCAGATACATTCTTCTAGTGTTGAACGATTCCGTTTGACCCGGACACATTCCATTGTTGGCGGCTTGGAAGAGGCGCCGTTCATCTGTTGTTGAGGCTGTTTGCCTCTCTTGTTCTTCAGATCCGCGTTGTAGCGGATCCCGTCAACTGACTCCATGGCCTTTGCGAATTGTTTTGCAAGGCGTTGACGTTGCCTTTGGCGGGCTCTCTTCGAGAGAGTCATCTCGCCCCCTGCGGCAGAAGGGTTGGCCAGAGCAGATCTGCCCTGGTTGGGAATTGGAGGAATCTCACCCGATGCGGGGTGAGATCTTCGTTGGTGTTTTCAACGTCTTCATACCAACGAGTTTTTCTCCTGGAGGAGAACTTTTTGGACTTGCGGGGGGAGGTTGATCCGGACGAGGACGACAAGTATTGCTCGAACTTCTGCTGGTCAAACTCGTATTCGACCTCCTCCGCGACCGGGATTGAGATCCGCGGCTGCGACGCTCCGATCTCGACAGCGAGATCGGCGGCTCCCACTGTGGTGGCCAGATTGTTCGCGGGAAAAATCGTGTCTTTCTTCATTGATGATTCCATTGCACACTCTTTAGTAATTGTTTATCGATTACAAAGATCCGGTCTTTTTATAAGATCCGGTTACAACGAGATCAAAAGAAAAAGAAAATTACAAGACTTTCCTTATTTGTCAAACAAATTGCGAGCTCCTGTTTTTCGGTCACTCGCTTGCGTGGGTTGTTTGCCTGCGCCGGGGTTTATCCGTGGACC
>NW_017975832.1:0-1641 GCF_001876935.1 Asparagus officinalis
AGTCCTTTCTCTCTAGAAGATTCGAATGATCAGAAATTCCAAAGCACAGTAGTCCCCCAAGGAAGGAGACAAAGCCTATTTAAAGGCAAAACACTTGCGGTTAGGAGGCGTTACCACGATCGAGATCGATGGCTCAGATCGCTCTCGACAGTTCGTATTCGGTAGGTGGAGCAGAGCTAAAACCCAAACTGGGAGGCGGCTCCTAGCCTATCCAATGGCCAAATTCAAAGGATAGTTCTTGAAATCGAGGGCCATGATTTGTTACCGGATGAGGCGCGTGAAAACGATGTCGCCTTATCAAATCGCATTTAATGCGACCTGACACACCCATGCTGCCCTAGCTGGCAGGCATGAGGCCCCGCCCACGAACACGTGGCTCACCCTCCACAGCTACAGATCTCACC
The DNA here is from genome assembly GCF_001876935.1 of Asparagus officinalis. Taxonomy (NCBI): domain Eukaryota; kingdom Viridiplantae; phylum Streptophyta; class Magnoliopsida; order Asparagales; family Asparagaceae; genus Asparagus; species Asparagus officinalis. Next base: position 405 of record NW_017975832.1, read on the forward strand.
TGTAGCGTAAACCCACCTAGGCTTGGTTACGCTTGTTTCGTAAACTTACCTAAAGGCGTACGTGTCCACTAACAAACAGTGAGCCTCTTTTCAAAGTATTCCAGACCACACGCGATTCAGTTTGGGTCTAAAACCTTTAAAGGGGGTCTTGTAGGCTATAAAAATTACCTTAAACACAGAAGGGCCTAAATTCCACCTGCATGTTTGACTCTCCTACACGAGTCAAATCCACTCAAGAGTTGAGATCGCCAGCACGAAAGAAACTCGCCCGTGTGCTTGACTTGCCAGTACGAGTCAAGGCCACGCGAGCGCTGAGCTTGCCTGCACATCCAGGCAATCCGCCAGGCGATCAGAAACTCGCCTGTACATTTGATTTGCCTGCACGAGTCAAGTCTACTCAAGAACCGAGCCCGCCTGCATGGCTAGGCGATCGACAAGCTCGCCAAACTCACGAGAGTGTTCGACGATAGCGCTATCACGTAGAGATGGGCCTTCCTATGTCCCGCGATACTCGGGAGGAGGACAACACTCCACTCCTACCAGGTAGTTACCCGTAATACTCAGCGGCGATGCTCGCCTGCACGCTTGACCCACCTACACAAAACAAATCGGTTCAAGCACTAAACTCGCCTGCAAGTCCAGGCAATCAGCTAGGCGATCAACAAACTCACTAAACTCGCTAGAGTACCTAGCGGCTGCGCTGCCATGTACAGGGATGGGCTTTCCTATTTCTCACAATGTGAAGGGGAGGAGTACAGTGCTCCGAGCCCATCAAGCAGCCACTCATAGTACAAGTGAGAAGCATGGCATCTCTCAACAGTACATGGTCACATCCCATATTTCAAGGGAGGGACCATGCCATCTCCGCTCTATTTAAATGCCTCTCCCGGCTACATGAGAGGGGTCGTTAGCTTTCTATTGATTGGCTGACTTTTCATTTGAGTAGTTCACTCTCAGACTGAGTTAGTGACCCGCTCTTTGCTTTGCTCTTGCACTGTAGCATCTTCCTCTAGATTCTGGCCTTGATCGCTATTGAGCTCGGAGGCTCGAACTCGATTAACATGAGCTTCTACTATATACTGAAGCTCACCTACAACTCTGATCAGATCGTCCAAGGAAAGCAAACTCGATGCGAGAGCTGAGCGAGGCGTCCTATCGCTACCAAAGATCCCACGTTAAACAAGGAGGGCCTTCCCTCCGCTTCTGTTGTAACTTTGATTCATTAGTTTGTAATAAG
>NW_017975833.1:0-1638 GCF_001876935.1 Asparagus officinalis
GTAAAATGGAAAGCAACACTAGCAAGGCCGTTTATTTTGGGGATACTTGCTAATTCCCTTGTTAGATGCATCAGTCATACATTGCTTCATTTTGCATCGGGTCCTAGCTTCATCTCTTTGAATATTGTCCTAAGGTTTACATGTATGTGTCTGTGTATTTATTGCAAGGTCTTAATAATGTCTGTTTGAATTTTAAGTTCAGCGAGGGTTGTTTTGGATGTATATGTTTGAAGTTGACTGCAGGTTGGGAGCATGCTATATATAACCAAAACAACACAACGAGACAATTAATTCCGAGAATGCAAATTTCAACTAATTCTTAGAGTGCAAATTTCGGTAGAATAAGAGAATAAGATAAGGTTATATGCTCTAGATAAGCTGCAGTGACCAAGAGATTATTGAGTCGTGGACAGGCGAATGCAGACACTATTTTTTGTATTGTAGCATATAAGTATTTTGCCTGTGCTCGCACAAGTAAAATTATACATGGTGGAATTCTCCAAAACCCGCCTCCTTAACTATTTTAATTTAAGAAAATCTCCCTAAAGTTTAGTGTTGGTGTTAGTTATCAAATAGGGGGTTATCTAAAAGTTTCTGGAGTGAATAGGGTCCTCTAACTCCTCCTAATGAATGGTACTGATACTTACTGTTCGTTCCTACACATGAAGGAACTCGTAAGAGGGTGGAGTTGGGTTCTCCGGTTGTTCCTCCGACGACCAAGTCAGTGGGTGATCTTAAGTGGGGAAGTATAGAGTTAGCTTTTAGTTGCATAAAAAAGACTAAGTTACCTTATGTCGCTCCTTTTATAGTGGATTTGAGGGGGTAAGAACGTAACTTAGGCCGAGTCTAGCTAAACAGCTGAATCGATAGACGTGCAACGTGTCGGTTGCTAAATGAGGTGAGTCACTTGAGTATTTATTATGAAAATGACAGTAGGTGATGGCTGGGTCCGATGAGTCATAGACTTTGTGCTAGGGTAATGATGATGTTGTCAGGGCAGTTAATGTGAGAGTAATCGACTGGCGAGGAGTTCAAGGTAACTGTCGTCATTCGACTCCTCAGGTCCAGAACTGAGAAGTACCGTCTTTTGACTTGGTTACGTGAGATGTGGGCTGATTAAAGTGAGAAAATTTCAAGGAGTATCTTAAACTTTCATAGTTTAGGGGGTTATTTATAGTATATGGTCGAACTTGAGGGAGGTTTTCTCTAATTAAAATGGTTGAGGGGGTTTTCTAAAATTGACCCATGATTTTATGTAGGAAGACTTTCTACATGAGTTTTTCTTTAATTTCTATATTTAATAATATGATTATGAGATTCTTTTAAAATATGGATGGTTATAATCTGATAAAGATTACAAAATGTTTGATTATTAGAACTTTCTAATTATGGAAAATTTTAATTTGATGAGGATTCTTAAATGACTATATTTCTATGTTTAAAATATATGTTTATGAGATTTTTTTTAATATGGATAGTTATAATCTGATAAGAAGTACAAAATATTTGATTAGTAGAATTTTTAATTATGAATTGTTTGAATTTGATGAATATTCTTAGGTGAACAAAAAATATTTGATTAGTAGAATTTCTAATTATGAATTGTTTTAATTTGATGAATACTCTTAGGTGAATGCA
>NW_017975834.1:0-1637 GCF_001876935.1 Asparagus officinalis
CAATGATACTCCTTCTATAGAAGCTCAAAAGGATGTGGATAGCTCAAATGATAATGAACAAATTGAACCCCCTAAAGCTTAGAAATTCACATCAAACAATCCAAAGGAACAAATTATTGGAAGCCCTTCAAAAGGAGTTATTACTCGCTCAAAAGCCTTGAGTGAGTGTGGTAATGTTGCATTTCTATCTCAACTAGAACCTAAAAATATTAATGATGCTTTAAATGATGAATTTTGGGTTTTGACTATGCATGAAGAACTAAACAATTTTCAAAGAAATGATGTTTGGAAGTTAGTTCCTAGACCTAACAATGCTAGTGTTATTGGTACTAAATGGGTTTTTAAAAACAAACTTGATGAACATGGCATTGTTACTAGGAATAAAGCTCGTTTGGTTGCCCAAGGATACAATCAAGAGGAGGGCATAGACTATGATGAAACCTTTGCACCGGTTGCAAGGTTGGAATCTATTAGGATGTTTTTTGGCATTTGCAAGCTTTAAAAATTTCAAACTATTTCAAATGGATGTTAAAAGTATCTTTTTAAATGGTTTTATAGAAGAGGAAGTATATGTTGAGCAACCCCCCGGTTTTATAGATCATGCTTTTCCTAATCATGTTTACCGGGTACAAAAAGCTTTATATGGGTTGAAACAAGCTCCTAGAGCTTGGTATGCTCGCCTCTCTAGTTTTCTTGTTGAAAATGGTTTTTCAAAAGGAACAATTGATAACACTCTTTTTGTGCGAAAAAGGAAAAATGAATTTATTTTAGTTCAAATATATGTGGATGACATCATTTTTGGTGCTACTAATGAATCCTTGTGCAAGAAATTTTCTAAAGTTATGCAAGATCACTTTGAGATGAGTATGATGGGAGAGCTTACATTCTTTCTCGGGCTACAAGTCAAGCAAACTAAGGATGGGATCTTTATTTCACAAAGCAAGTATGCAAAGGAATTGGTTAAGAAATTCAATTTGGAGAATTCTAAGCATGCGCCTACTCCCATGAGTACTAGTGTTAAGCTTGATGCGGATGAGAGTGGTGAAGACGTGGACCAAAAATTATACCGATGTATGATAGATAGTCTTCTTTATCTTACCGCTAGTAGACCCGACATTATGTTTAGTGTGTGTGCATGTGCACGTTTTCAAGCATCTCCTAAAGCATCTCATTTAATTGCAGTTAAAAGGATCATTAAATATGTTAATAGTACTTTTAATCTTGGTTTATTTTATCCAAGAAGAACCTCTTTTGATTTATATGGTTTTTGTGATGCCGACTTTGTCGGATGTAAGGTAGATCGCAAGAGTACTAGTGGAACATGCCAATTCCTAGGAAATTCACTTGTTTCTTGGGCTTCTAAGAAACAAAATTGTGTTGCATTGTCCACTACGGAAGCGGAATACATTGCCGCCGGCTTATGTTGTGCTCAAGTCTTATGGATGAAACAAAGCTTAGTTGACTATGATTTGAGTTTTCAAAATATTAAAATCTTTTGTGATAACACAAGTGCCATAAATATTTCAAAAAATTCGGTTTTGCATTCTAGAACCAAGCATATTAATGTACGCCATCATTTCTTACGCGATCATGTAGAGAGGCAAGATGTATCCCTAGTATTTGTTGACACAAAATCT
>NW_017975835.1:0-1625 GCF_001876935.1 Asparagus officinalis
TCAACTGGTCAAAATTCTCAGATTATCACTATTTACTTTTGTGCATGTTTTGTGTATTTACACTCATATGATCACAAATATACATTGAATTGATCTCAAATCAATTCCTATCATACTCAAATATCAAAATACATTATTTTCACTATATAACATATTTATAATTATTTATCACACTATATTCAAATTTTCGGGGTTTTACAGTCTTGGGCTTTGGCTTGGACTTTTGGGCTTTCTTGATTTTTCCATTGGGCTTTGATTTATTTCTTCATTAAATATTTGAAAGAATTCCTTTGGCTTCATGGGCTTCATTTCTTCATTAAATCAAGGGCTTTTTGTTGAGAGATGAGAGTTTGGGCTCTTATTCTTCATTAACCTGCAATTAAAGATAAAAGCAATTATTAGTGGTATATTTATTCATATAAAATAGATAATGAGGGTATAAAATTATAATAAAATGTGATTATCAGAAAGTAACATTACCACAATCACTCAAAGCTTTTGAGCGAGTAACAACTCCTTGTGAAGGGCTCCCAATAATTTGTTCCTTTGGATGGTTTGATGCGAATTTCCAAGCTTTAGGAAGTTCAACTTGTTCATGAGCATTGGAGCTATCCACATCCTTTTGTGCTTCTATAGAGGGTGTATCATTGATTTGTAAAAAGTCCAATCCTCCCTCAACATCATCATCATCATCTTTCCTAGGTAAAACAACTTGAGAACCAACATTAGTCTCATCAAAAGTAACGTTTATAGATTCTTCAACAACGAGAGTTCGTTTGTTGAAGACCCTATAAGCCTTACTTCGAGGTGCATATCCTAAGAAAATACCAACATCAATTTTAGAATCAAATTTGTCATGATGATCTTTTGTATTTAAAATAAAACATTTATAACCAAAGATGCGAAAATAACCAATAAAAGAAGTTTTTCCATAAAATAGTTCATAAGGAGTTTTCTTAAGCTTTGGTCTAATTAAAACACGATTTAAAACATGGCAAGCCGTATTGACGGCTTTCGCCCAAAAATATTTTGGCAAATCAAAGGAATTTAGCATAGTGCGTGTCATCTCTTGTATGGTGCGATTTTTCCGTTCAACAATACCATTTTGTTGTGGTGTTCTAGGAGCGAAAAACATGTGAGTTATACCATGATGAGCACAAAATTCATAGAAAAAATCATTTTGAAATTCACCTCCATGATCACTTCTTATTTTAAAAACTTTGAAATCCTTTTCATTTTCAATTCTTTTGACATGATTAGCAAATTCTTCAAAACAATCACTTTTATTTGTAAGAAATATTGTCCATGTAAAACAAGAACAATCATCAATAATCACAAATACATAGTGTTTGTCTCCAAGAGAGGTAACACGCATAGGACCAAATAAATCAAGATGAAGTAATTGCAAAGGTTTAGAAGTCGATACCTCATTGATGGATTTGAAAGAAGATTTTGTTTGTTTACCTTTGGCACAATCTTCACATATGGTATCTTTGATGAAGTGCAAGTTAGGTAACCCTTTTACAAGATTTATCTTAGACAATTTTGATATCAACTCCATGTTTGCATGTCCAAGCCTCTTATGCCAAATCCAAGGGTTTTCATCAATTGCCGCAAGGCACTTC
>NW_017975836.1:0-1635 GCF_001876935.1 Asparagus officinalis
TGGGCATGCGATGCTTTGTTAGCTTTTTCAAAAGTGGCCCGTTCAAGTTTACGTTTTTGTGAACATAAATATTGAACGGGCTCTTGTATTTTGACTCGTAATCCGATGCGGTCGGTGATAGGGGCTTTCCCTTTCTCATCTTTCTTGGGGGGATTAATCCGACCCCCAGTTTGATTTGAAACTTGGTGACCTTTCAACGGACCCAATCGTTCCTTGATAGGTACTTTACCCCGATTCCCTGGTAAGGGACCGAGGCGACCTTTCACAGGAACCTTGGAGGTTGAAGGGTCCGTGTTCATACCTGACCCTACCGGAGGTGCCGGGGTAAGGGGAACAGGATTTGGCCTTGGTGAAGGTTGGGCAGCAATTTCTTCGACTCTTGTCTTAGGCGTTGGGTTTGCCTTTAGCCTCCACGTCTGTTTGAATTTTGGCGGAGTCTTGACCGCCTCTTCTTTCCGCATCTCCTCTGCTTTCTTCAAGAGAGCTCGGGCATGCGCAAGTAGTGCACGGCGCTTCCTGATTCTCTCTTCAAGGGTGGAGCGATTCCTTGTAACACGCACCCACTTGTTCGTTTCTGCTTGAGAGGAGGAGTTGGTTACATACCGTTGCTGCTCAAGGCGTTGTCTCGATTTGAGATCTTCTTTGTAGCGGACCCCATCCACCACGTGGTGCAAGTGCAGCGATGGCTAAGGGATCTTGGGTCTTTGAGCCGAGGGTCCCACGAACGACTCTGGAGGAGGATGCCTTCTTTCGCCTACTTGGAGAGGCGGATCTGGAGGAGGAGGAAGAGAGGTATTCTTCGTACTTCTGCTGGTCGAACTCGTACTCGACCTCTTCATTCACCCGGATCTTAAGTGCCGGTTGCGTCACGACGGCGTCGGTTGCGATGCCGTTGGCTCCCACTGTGGTCGCCAGCTTGTTTTCGGTGAAAGTCGCTGTTTTCATTGCTTTCGAAATCTGTTACAACTTCAAACGTTACAACAAGAATCGATAAAAAAGGTCGGTCTTTTTATAAGACCTCCTTGTGCAACAAAACAAAGATTACAACTTTTCGAAAATAAACACGAGATCCCGTTTTGGTGCGGTCTCGCTTGCGTGGGTCTTTGGCCTGTGACGGGGATGTTGATATCCGTGGACCACCGGGGCAATCAGATCCGTTCCGGATAAATCGGACAGAGTTTCGTCGATCCGCGTGAGATCTAGAAACTTCCGGTCCAGAAATATCGGACAGAGCTTCGTCGATCCGCGTGAGATCTAGAAGCTATAAGCGTATACCTCGGCTAAAACGAGGTAATAGCTCTTCTTAGTATCAACGCTAAAGGCCGATACTAAGGAAAGAGGGGGGAAAAGGGTGATGAAGGCTGATGCCGACCTCTCTTCCTTGGTTGAAGCGCTCGATGACTCTTTGCTGCAGCAGGGCTTCGCCAAGGCTCTCCAAAAATCCTCCATTGAAAGCAAGGCCCAAGGGGGCTATTTATAGGTAAATGAGAGTGTGTAGGGGGGTCTAGGGGGGTCTAGGGGGTGCGGACACCCCTGGGGTGTCTAGGCTTTTCCTAGACACCCCCAGGGTATTTCGACTGGCCGGGACTCCGTTTAGGTGTATTTCGTTTGTTTCCCTGTAGATTCTTCGTCCGG
>NW_017975837.1:0-1634 GCF_001876935.1 Asparagus officinalis
AAATGTAAGATATGCTAAACACAACTCACATACAAAGATAGACCAAGTGAACACATATGCATGTGTCATGAAGAAAATGTGTCACAAGAGTCTAAAACATAGATATATATCCATAGAATATATATCCATAAAACAAACAAAAAAAATCCTAAAAATGAAAATCAAAGATATAAAAATTAAAAATCAAGAATCAAATGATTTGTCAATAAATCCAAAAGAAAATTCATAAGTTATCAAACCATAAACTATGATTGATTGAGAACATATATAAATAAATGATGTCTCAATACATAAACAACATGAAAACTCATGAAAAACACAAATTTTGTTCATGAAGCAACAATCATGAGAATTCATGAATAAATGAGACCAAAAGAGAATTCAAGTGAAAGTTCATGGGAAAAAAAATATAAAATATTGTTTTAATGAAGAAATGATCAAGAAAATATTTGAGTTCAAAAGATAAGAGTACTCAATCATTTCTTATAAACAATCTCTTGGTAAAAAGTTTAGTTAAAGATGTTCACTAAGAGATATTTTGTATCAATTTGAATATGAGAAACATCTTTACTATATGCACAATCATGCCAAAGATTATGTCAAACAATTTTATGTTTAATCCATAAGGATCAAGGAAATTTATGCTTAGGATAACACAAATTATAATAATCATGTTTCAACCCATATGAAAGCCCGGTAAATATGACATGAATCAAAGAATCAATACATCCGAGGGTGTTGCTAAAACATAGATCTCTCATAAAATCAAAACAAGTTATATATCCAAAAAAAAGTGTTTGATCAATAGAAGAGATCTTCTTTGTAAAACTTGATCAAACCATATAAAAAATACATTATAAACCACAAATAGATGATCCCGAAGCTCAAACACATAAATATCATCATAAGGGTGTTTTATAATGATCCCATAAACACAAACACATTGTTCAAACCCAAAAAATTTGAAAACAAGGTATACTAACAAAAATTATGTTTTAGTATAGAAAAATCATCTTGATAAAAATTTGTATTATTTCATAAAGGATAAAAACATGAAAATCTATGAAAGAGAATCATGAAAAAAATATAAATGATAACTTTTCAAAGCAAATACCAAGTATAAAATTGTTTTTAATTTTGTTTATAAAACTTAAATAGAAAACATCTTTAAGAGCATGAAAAACTAAAAAGCTAAAGAATTCGTTCTTAAAGATTAAACATGTTTTGGTACTCAATTACTCTTGGTACCAAAGAGTGTAGGGACATGACCCCCTATCATTAAAGCTCAAAGCCCTTAGGTTATGAACCTACTTGGGTGCATATGGTGCACGGACACGGTTAAAACAAAATTCATATACGTGACCTTTTCGATTGCAATGTGTGCAATGAAAGGGTCTAAAAGGTTTGTGTTAACCAAGTAGTGGTGCACGAAAATCATTTGTAAAAATAGGTTTATCTTGTAAATCATTTTGCAAATGAGAAACCTTCTTCAAGTCAAAACAAAACTTGGTCAAATGACCCAAACGACCACAAAAATTACACGTATACACATCAACATGTTTATGATTATCACTATGTGTGTGTACATGTGTATGAGATGGAGAAGCTTGATGGGATGCACAAGGATCAATATA
>NW_017975838.1:0-1634 GCF_001876935.1 Asparagus officinalis
CTAAGAACGGATACTCTTCTGATTCTTCAGCTGGGAATTCCGACATAAGTCTAGGGGAAGCATTCAAAGACCTAATGGTAAACATGGCTACAACTGATCCGTCTACAATGGAGGACGATAATCAAATGCCAACATGGGAAGACCCGCGGGTTCATCATCTGAATATGCAGTATGGTGACAGGTTCGAACAGAGAGAACCCCCCACTGAGGATAAAATAGTCCAAGTTAACATGGGCGACGAGGCCAACCCAAAGCCGATATTCATCAGCGATAGTCTTCCCTCAAATGAGAAGGAGGAGTTAATTGCTCTCATCAGGGAGTATATTGACGTCTTCGCGTGGAACTACGAGGATATGCCAGGGCTCGACCCCAATGTGGCAATGCACCGCCTCGATATCAAGCCGGATGCCAAACCTCTCAAGCAACAGCAAAGACAGTTTCGTCCGCTGATAATGGAAGCCATCGAGGCAGAGGTTAAGAAATTGATCGAATCAGGATTTATCCGAGAAGAGCAACATCCATATTGGCTAGCCAATATCGTTCCAGTCATGAAGAAGAACGGTAAAATCAGGATTTGCATTGACTTCAGGGACCTGAATACGGCATGTCCAAAGGACGATTTTCCTCTCCCAATCACGGATGTTATTATTGACAATACATGCGGATTTGAGAGAATGTCTTTTATGGATGGTTTCTCAGGATATAACCAAATCAAGATGCACCCAGATGACGAGAAGCATACAGCATTCAGAACGCCCCTTGGTGTATTCTGCTACACGGTGATGCCATTCGGTCTAAAGAATGCAGGCGCCACTTATCAACGAGCGATGACTAAGATTTTCCAAGAACATCTCAGGAAAACAGTCGATTGCTACGTTGATGATTTGGTTGAAAAAAGCCGCAACAAAGAAGATCACATCAAGGACTTGAAGACGATGTTCGATCTCATGCGGAGTCATCAATTGAAGATGAACCCTACTAAATCCTTCCTTTGAATGTCTAGCGGAAAATTCCTTGGATTCGTCGTCACCACTAAAGGTATACATATCGATCCTGACAAAGTGAAGGCGATACACGAACTGCAACCTCCTAGAAATCTAAGAGAACTCAGAGGATTGCAAGGGCGTTTAGCTTACATCCGGCGATTCATCTCGAATCTTTCTGGGAAATGCCAACCATTCTCTAAACTAAACAAGAAAGGGGTGTCATTCATTTGGGACGATGCCTGCCAAAAAGCATTCGAAGATATTAAAACGTATCTGACTAATCCTCCTGTTCTCGTTGTACCGAAATCGGGTAAACCGTTCTTGATTTACATCAAGGCGATGAACCATTCGATAAGTGCCTTACTAGCACAAGACGATGATAACGGTCACGAACAGGCAGTTTATTACCTAAGTCGGACCTTGATAGGCGCCGAGTCTCGATATCCGATGATTGAGAGAGAATGCCTCGCATTGGTATTCGCGATGCAAAAGATGCGGCATTACTTGGTTGGACAGACGATTTACGTCATTTCCAATGTTAATCTAGTACGGGTGTTTATGACGCAACCAGCTTCTATAAATTAGCGGTTAGCGAAATGGGCTCTTCTCTTGTCCCAATATGATTTGCACTTCAAACAACAGAAGTCG
>NW_017975839.1:0-1634 GCF_001876935.1 Asparagus officinalis
TTTATTGTGACTTCCGGAAGTTCGTCACCTTGAACGGCCGATTGTTTCTTACGGAAACATTTTGGCTTGCACTTAGTCGCTTCGTTAGAGATCCACTCAAATACCGAGACCCTCTTCGGAGCGGTCTTGGGGCAGCTACACGCTGATAATACTGTCCTGATTAGTTTGGCACACGGACAGTGACAATCCATCTCTCGGGTATTTCTTTTTTGAGACTTGTTCGTACCCCCAGCCCAATAGTACAACTCGTCGGTCTGATGACCAGAATAACCCATCGTGTGTTGGCACGAATCCCTAGGTGTAACGTCGTCATCAGACGAATACGTCTCTTTCTGGGGACGTAACACTCTGTCAGTGTGTTCAAGAGTCACACGTTTAGATCTACGCTCTTATAAGCATGAACTCTTGACGGGCTCTTGGACTTTAATTCGCCGTTCGAGGCGGTCAATTACAAGAGTTTTCCGTGTGTGACCCCCAGCTCGAGTAATTGCTCGGGATTCAGTCACCCGACCCAAGCGTTCTTTGACCGGGGTTTTACCTCGACCCACGTGCGAAGGACCAAGACGATCCGTGATATTCATCTTAAATCGGGACAAATCCTCGCTGTCGCGGTGCTCCACCGGAGGTGCGGAACTCGAAGGGATCGACGAAACATGTGCAGATTGTCTTCTGTCTTGACCCTGGCACGTGTCAGATTTGAGTGACCCGCGGGTTGGAGGGTCGGATCCGGGTGACCTGCGGGTCGGAGGGTCGGATCTGGGTGACCCATGGCTTGGAGGGTCGAATCTAGGTGATCCGCGAGCAGGAGGGTCGGATCTAGGTGACCCACGAGCAGGAGGGTCGAATATAGGTGACCCACGAGCAGAAGAGTCGGATCTGGGTGACCCGCAGCTTGGCTGGTCGGATTTGATTGACCCACGAGCAGGAGGGTCGGATCTGAGTGACCCGCATTTTTCGATCTTTTTGGCCGCTGTTTCGGACTTTGGCCTTCAAGTTTGATGCAGCCTTGATTGTTTCTTGGCTATGTCCTTCTTCTGCATCATTTGTGCATTTTGCAAAAGAATTCGTGTGTGGGCAAGCAGCGCGCGACGCTTCTGAATTCGCTCCTCAATTGTTGAACGGATCATTTTGACTTAGATCCATTCACTTGCTGTTGGTTTGGAGGAGAGGACATCTGCTCGCTGTTGGGGGTGCTCGATGCTCCCGTAATTTCAGATCCGCTTCGTAACGGATCCCGTCTACGGGCTCCAAAGCCTTGGCGAATTAGCGCGCGAGGCGTTGGCGCTGCCTTTGGCGAGCTCTTTTTGATAAAGTAGGCGCGCCTTCAGTACTCAACTCATTGATTAAGGAGGAGTTCAGATCTGTAACTCCGACTTCATTGGAGGCCGGAAGGGCGTTGATCTTCCTGTGCTTGTGAGGGGCGGAGGATTTGGAGGAGGGGGACCACAGATAGTCCTCGAACTTTAGTTGGTCGAACTCATATTCAACCACTTCTTTAACCGGGATGCAGATCCGAGGTTACGACACGACAGCTTCAGCAACGAAGCTGTTGGCTCCCACTGTGGTCGCCAGCGTGTTTGGGTAGAAAATTATATTCTTCATTGTATAACTCATTACAACTTCGATCGTTACAA
>NW_017975840.1:0-1634 GCF_001876935.1 Asparagus officinalis
TTTTCTCTTACTCTTTCTATAAGAGGAGTTGTTTCTGGGATGAGATTTCCTTAAGAGTTTAGGGCCCTAATTATAGTGTTTGGGAAATACTATGCACAAATAAAATATTATCAGTGGGACCCGCCACTAATAATAAAATATTCGTGGGACCCACATCCTTTATAAATTCTCAACAATGGCTGCCACCAAATTTGATTTTCTTCTTGTGGGGCCCGCCTTTGTGGGCCCCTCTTTTGTTTTCATGTTGGCTGGGTCAAAAAGGTTGGGCGCCTGACAATCTCCCACTTGAAGATTTGATTGAATGTCGATCATATCTTCACACCACTCTTGGTTGCATCATCCGGATGTCATGTATCTTTGACGTCTTGCACGGCCCTCAACATTCTTAACGGAGGCCATATGAGGCTGCACACAGCCTCACCTTCTCGAGCGGAACTGGCTTGGTCAGCATGTCGGCTGGATTGTACCTCGTATCAATCTTCACAAGCTTGAACTCGTCCTTGCTTTGTTTGCCATCTCCGTATGGCATGGTGCTTCACGTCAACATGTTTGGTCCGAGCATGGAATGCGTCGTTCTCTGACAAGTGAATGGCACTCTGACTGTCGCAGTGGATGAAGTATTTCTCAAAGCTTACTCCAAGCTCGAGAAGAAAAGCCTTCAACCATAGCAACTCCTTTGCTGCCTCTGCTGCAGACACGTACTCGGCTTCGGTTGTCGACAAAGCCACAGTATCCTGTAACTTGGATCTCCAACTTATCGCTCCACCACCCAAGATGAAGATGTAGCCGCTCGTACTCCTTCTCGAGTCTATGTCCCCTGCGTAGTCTGCATCACAAAAGCCCTCTAGCTGCAAATCTGTCCCGCCATACTCAAGACAACGGTCGGACGAGCATCTCAAGTAGCGTAGAAGCCACTTGACCGCACCCCAGTGTTGCTTCCCTGGATTGCTCATGAAGCGGCTCACAACTCCCACTCCTTATGCAATATCTGTCCTCGTGCACACCATCGCATACATCAAACTCCCGACGGCAGATGCATATGGTATGTTGGCCATGAACTCATGCTCTTCAGCAGTCTCTGGTGTTTGGGTCTTCGATAGCTTGAAATGGCTTGCAAACGGCGAGCCCACCGGTTTAGCTTTCTCCATGCCAAATTTTTCAAGAATCTTCTCAATGTAGATCTTCTGAGACAACCTCAGTCTCCGTGCTGATCTGTCTCTGATGATCCTCATCCCCAGAATCTGGTTTGCTGGACCCAGATCCTTCATCTCGAAGCACTCGGAGAGACGCCCCTTGAGTTCCTCAATGCGGGCCAAGTCGGGCCCTGCAATCAACAGGATTCGTCATATCTCTTGATGAAGCAGCAGTGGTCTGTGTCACATTTGAGAAAACCGTTCTCCTCCATAAAGTTTTCGAACTTCATGTACCACTGTCGCGGAGCTTGTTTCAGGCCATACAAGCTCTTGCGTAGGCGACACACGAGGCCCTCCCTGCCTCGTTCCTCGAAGCCCACTGGTTGATGCATATAGATTTCTTCCTCCAGATCTCCATGAAAGAATGCCGTTTTCACATCCATCTGTTCTAGGTGGAGATCTCGAACTGCTACAATGCTCAGCACAGTTCGGATCGTGGTC
>NW_017975841.1:0-1634 GCF_001876935.1 Asparagus officinalis
ACCCATCTCTCAAGCGAAGAACGGACGCACCGCGAGCAATTTCGACGATCAAGAGGTTCCCAGTCTTGGATTTGATATAGGGTTCGATCACTAGGTTCCCAGTCTTGGGTTCGATCAAGAGGTTCCCAGTTTTGGGTTCGATCAAGAGGATCATCTCTCGGCATCCTCGGGTACTTTATCAATCTTTTAGTTTCGTTAATTACTCTCATAAACTCATAATTGGACAACTTCTTAATTCAATCTAGTTAATGAAAGTTTTTTTATTTTTATTTTTTTAAAGGAATCAACTTAATTTTTATTTGCTAAAAGTTTGATATATTTTAGAATTATTAAATTTTATTTTTTTAAAAGGAATCAACTTTAATTTTGAGTGATTGTTGACAAGTTTTCGTAACGTAAATAAAAGTTACTTGTTTAGGTGTCTGGATTTGGAACATTTTGTTAGGCCTGATGAAGTTATTTATTTATTTGAGTTCATCAATTATTTAGATGTTGCTGCTTGAATAATTTAATAAGTAATGTCTGCTAGCTTCAGTTCTATCAATATGATCGCATTTTCCTTGTTTATTGTTTTATTATTTGTGTGAATATTGAGCCATTGCTTTCTTGTTGATATGATTATAGAGTGTTTTATTATCTGACGAGATTTTTTAGTTGACCGATACATCTTATTTACAACTAGTTCCATTTATTCATCTAATTCTTGTTTATTTATACAGGCAGAACTTGAAGTTCATCATCCGACTCCTAGCCGTAAGTCATTTTGGATCTGAAGAACTTAATATCTAAAAGTAATGTACCGAGTTATTCTCTTTTTGTGTAGTTAAAATATTACTCTTGCAAAACTAAAATGTCTAAAATCTTTTTGCATGAGCAGATGTTAGTCCTCTTTGGATGGGCTTTGTTGATACTAATTTCACAAATGCTTCAAATGAGACAAGATGAGGTGGTCCTTATG
Source organism: Asparagus officinalis (assembly GCF_001876935.1). Lineage (NCBI taxonomy): Eukaryota > Viridiplantae > Streptophyta > Magnoliopsida > Asparagales > Asparagaceae > Asparagus > Asparagus officinalis. The sequence goes on from NW_017975841.1 coordinate 959, forward strand.
CAAGGACTTGCAAGTCAGACTATAACCTAGAGCGTATATCAAGCAGTTCAACAAATTATGCTTTCATTCTCCTTCAATTTTAAGTAGTAGCTCCTCTTGTGCATTGGTCTTTTAACATCGTGTACTTGTTTTCTTTTTTATTTCTGTTGGAAGATTAGTACTTGTTCTCTGTTCTCAATTGTATCAGATGATTAGTTATTGTTCTTTGTTTTTAGTTGTGTTGGATGATTAGTGCTTGTTCTTTTCTTTAATTGAAGGAGTTGACTATCATAACAAGCGGTCTTCTACTTTAAGAAAAATGTTCTATTTCTCATGCTTAAATGTGATCCATTTTATTTTATATATTTTTACACTTTGCAGGGTACTTAGACGAGGTGGCTGTTTTCTACGCCTCGAGTTGAGTTAGTTCCCTACATTAAGAAGAAAACTTATCAAAATTATAGTTACTTACCCATTGAACCTGCCCTGAAATATACAATGATCATGATCTTGCATATTTTGTTCTCACTAGTTTATATGCACGTGCAATGCACGTGTTAAAATATTAAAAAATTATTTTAGATTTATTTTATTACTTTAAATAAGTCAGATTCATCTTGAGTTCAAATATGTAAAATTGAATTTTTAGATTTATTAGTATTTTATTTGAATATATTTCTAAAAATAAATGTATTGG
>NW_017975842.1:0-1633 GCF_001876935.1 Asparagus officinalis
CAGGATGATAGGGAGCCCGAGCCACAGCAGAGTCCGCAGTACTTAGTGGATCTCATAGCACCCTTGGCAACTCGTTTGGCGGCTATTGAGGAGCATCTAGCAAACCAGGTTCGACAGGAGACTTCTGTTCATGAGGAGATACCCGTTCAGGATTCATCCATTCGAGAGGAGATACCAGAGAGGACACCAGCAGTTGCACCACTACCCCCAGTAGATGACGGAATTGCTGATCAGGAGGCTTGGCTTTGTTTGGTAGAGAGGTATCAGAAGTTGAAAGCACCCGAGTTCCACGGTTCGACGGATTCTATTGCCGCACACAAATGGAAGGAAGATGTGAGTAACATCTTGGATATGCTGAATGTTAATTCTGTATAGAAGCAGAGGCTAGCAGCTTTCAGCCTCAAAGGCGATGCATGAGGATGGTATTGACTCTGTTTCACCCCAGAACAGAGGATGTCAGTTTCGTGGGAGACTTTTATATATCTTTTTGATGAGCAGTATGTTTCGCCTGTAGTGAAAGCCAGAAAGGAGTTAGAGCTGGCTCGGATAGAGCAGGGGGATATGTCTGTAATGGACTTTGAAAGTAAGTTCATGTCATTGCTTAGATTCACCGGCATGTGGCACACAGAGGAGCGACATGCTCAGATGTTCCTGATGGGACTTTGTCCAGGGTTGCGTCGGTATATAGTATCTCAGAAGTTTCGTTCAGTGCGAGAGGTGGCAGATGATGCCATGGCTCAGGAGACAGATACAACCATATTCATCAAGGGTAAGGACATGGGTAAATCAGGACAGTCCAAAGAGAAAGGAAAAGGTAAGAGACCATTTGGAGGTTCAGGAGGACCCCATTAGCAGGGTAAGGGTCCGCATCAGCAGGGTCCTCATAAGAAGGGCCATCAGCAGGACCAGAGAGCGCAGCAGCAGCGCTGATTTCAGGGATCTTGTTACAATTGTAACAAGATTGGTTACAGAGCAGCAGAGTGCCGCAGTGCACCCGCAGCAGGCCAGCAGGGCAGGACTCAGCAGCATCAGCGGAACCGCGCTCAGGGACATGGTCAGGGCCAGCATCTGAGGATTGAGGCACCCCCAGCAGTCCCGAGGAATTAGGGACAGGTTCGAGCGGTCCAGGAGACCCAGCAGAGACAGATGTCACCATTCACTCTAGGTGATGCAGAGCAGCAGACCGGTAGAGTGTATACAGTTGTTCCTCGCGATCATAGCGCGAACGAAGCTGTGGTGGAAGGTACATTCCCTGTGAACTCCTTTCCAGCACGTATTCTTTTTGACTCTGGCGCTTCACATTCTTTTATCTCCTATGATTTTACGGTTAGACTTCAGCTTGTAGCTCAGCCGTTAAATTTCCCTTTATCTGTATCTACTCTATTAGGAGAGATGTCTTTGTTAGAAAATGTTTGTAGGAGATGCATCGTCAGCTTGGACGATTCTGAGTTCGCGATTGATTTGATCGTGTTGCATATATCTGAATTCAATGTGATTCTTAGTATGGATTGGCTATCTTCCTACCACGTCAGTATCGACTGTTTTGCGAAAAACAGTCAAGTTGCGAGCATCTGATGGGTCCGAGTTAGTTGTGGCAACCTCTCAGGGGAACCAGTTTGCGGAGTTATTACTG
>NW_017975843.1:0-1633 GCF_001876935.1 Asparagus officinalis
CACCACGCCTTACTCGTTGGTATACGGCTGTGAAGCTGTACTGCCATTAGAGATTCAGATTCCATCCCTTCGCGTTGCCCTAGAGACAGGGATGACGACTGAGGAAAATCACCAACTTCGACTCGCAGAGCTCGAGGCATTGGACGACAAGCGACTGGAAGCTCAGCAGCACATTGAGTTTTACCAAGCTCGGATGGCCAGGAGCTCCGACAAGAAAGTCAAGCGCCGAGCCTTCAAAGAAGGAGAGCTCGTCCTATCCGTCCGTAGACCAATGATCCTCACTTCCAAGAAGAAGGGGAAATTCCAGTCCAAATGGGAAGGACCATTCGTGGTAGAGACAGTCTACTCAAACGGCGCCTATCGCCTCGTCAAACCGAACGGCGATAAGATCATGATGCCCATCAACGGCAAGTACCTGAAGAAGTACTACCCATAGTGCTCCTTCACAAACTCCCAAGAGTGCATGAGTCTAAACTAGCCCTCAAAATCTCCAACTAGTACACGAGGCTAACTTGTGGGATTCAATTCGCCTATCTCCTCCAATGAGAAGGCGGATCCACCAGAGTCGTTCATATCACGACATATACATTCAATTCGCCTATCTCCTCCAATGAGAGGGCGGATCCACCAGAGTCGTTCATATCACGACATATACATTCAATTCGCCTATCTCCTCCAATGAGAGGGCGGATCACCAAAGTCGTTCATATCACGACAAACCCATTCAATTCGCCTATCTACTCCAATGAGATGACGGATCCACTAAAGTCATTCTAATCACGACATTCCCTGTCATGTTAACATTAAACCTCTGACAATCTGCTTACCAATCCTCTTCTAAAGGATGATGGGTCCTCAAAGTCGTTCCAATCACGACATTCTCTGTCACGTTAACATTAAACCTCTGACAAAATCAACTTACCAATCCTCTTCTAAAGGATGGTGGGTCCTCAAAGTCGTTCCAATCACGACATTCTCTGTCACGTTAACATTAAACCTCTGACAAAATCAACTTACCAATCCTCTTCTAAAGGATGGTGGGTCCTCAAAGTCGTTCCAATCACGACATTCCCTGTCACGTTAACATTAAACCTCTGACAAAATCAACTTACCAATCCTCTTCTAAAGGATGGTGGGTCCTCAAAGTCGTTCCAATCACGACATTCCCTGTCACGTTAACATTAAACCTCTGACAAAATCAACTTACCAATCCTCTTCTAAAGGATGGTGGGTCCTCAAAGTCGTTCCAATCACGACATTCCCCGTCAAGTTAACATCAAACCTCTGACAAAATCCGCTTACCACTCTTATTCTGAGAAATGGTAGCCTCCCCCCACGGTCGCTCCAATCGCGACAAGATCCCATCAAGTTAATGATCACCTCTGATGGTTGGCGCCGTTATTCGTACGAATAGCACAGCCTAAGTAATAGCCTACCATGCGGCGCCCTATTACTCCTGTCAATAGTCACACTCCTACGTCCCTGAACTATCTGACCTGTTCCGGATGTCCTAACATTGCTTTAGGATAACTGATGGGTAGGGTCTACCAGGCGATGACTCTTGCCACAATCAATTGTCTCATTCCCACATGACGACAATCGTCGAAGACGGTTCCCCAGACAACAACTCGCC
>NW_017975844.1:0-1633 GCF_001876935.1 Asparagus officinalis
CCATGTATTGCGGATTTCAGTTTCCGCTATAGTGGGTTCTAGGCCTAGAACATGTTCGGGCGCAGTGAGTACATATGGTACTTTGTCATAAGTTAGGGTAATTTTAACATTCATCAACCAGTCTTTGTAATTAGGACCGGTTAACTTGTTCTGTTCCAATATGAGTTTTAAACCAGACATAATGGCCTGAAAGAGAGAGAAAAGGTATTTCAGCAGATGTTCAATACATAAAATAGATTTGGTTTATTTTTATCTAAGTTATGCCTCCCACTATTTTTCGGATGTTCAATACATAAAATAGATTTGGTTTATTTTTATCTAAGTTATGCCTCCCACTATTTTTCGAGTCTCTCAAAACCTTATAATAGGTGATCGGAAAACAACTCATTGTTTTCAAGTGGGATCAAGATCCAATTATCATTGAATGCATCAACCTTGGCGTATGTCAACAAATTAACACATTCAATAATTGGTAGACAACTTTTGTCTTTTACACTCTTGTAATTCTTGATATGATTTTACCCCTAGTCTTTTATGACCTTGACGTATGCCAACAAATCATAAAATGCTAGTCAAGTTTGTACCCATCATTTCTTGACTGGCTTAAATTTAACTTATGCAAACTCTTGACGTATGCCAACAAAGTTGCATAACCAACTTAAGCTATCCTTATATCTTATATACAGATGAATACTATTTAGCCATAGAATAGTTATGCCTTGACGTATGCCAACAAACATAGTATTTATAAGCTTAATAGTTTTTAACTAAAATGATGGAGGTCTACGGACGATTTCTCAAATCTTTTACCGTAATCGAACTTGATATAGTTTAAAGATGCTCTATATTTATACTTGCAATAATTAAACTAGCCAGGAAAGCGCAAGATTGGTGGGAGGGTTCCGAGCTATTCACCGGGAATATTTATTGGACCTTAATTAAGTAACCACTTCTCTTTAAGACTATAGCGCGAAAGATTGGGCATCACCCCTAATCTTAAGTTGGACATCACCCCATGAGCTATATCTCATAATTACTTTCCTTGACACTAGTTAAAAGCTCATTCTAAATACATCTCTTTTAACTGCTTTAGGTTTATTTATCTTTCACACTAACACTATGTTAATGTCGATCTCACCACTCTATGGTCAATAAACTCTTATTGCCATGTCTCACAAAGTTTTAAAAAATAAGTTTTTATAATAAAAACTATTCTCTAGTGAGATAGAGATATAAACTTTGCAAAAAATAGCACCCAATTGTATTGACATCTACAATTTGGGGCACAACCAACATATCAACATATGTAATGTAAAACTTATATAGAATGGTAGTGGACAACTAAAGAAAATAAAATGCAACTACACTAATTACATTTTAGCAAGCCATATGCAACTCCTTGCGGTGCTTGTTCCCTTGCAAACTCTGTATTATTACAATCATATAAACATAGGACGTGCAAGCCCCATTTATAATGGAAAAACCATCTCGTAGGATGGGTAATAATATTGTATTAAATATAAAGCAAAAGCTATAAATGAAATAACTAAACTAAGCAACCATACCCTCCACACCCGAACAAGGGCCTATACCCGTAGGCGTAGCCCATGATCGGTGAGCAAGTGCCTAAACC
>NW_017975845.1:0-1630 GCF_001876935.1 Asparagus officinalis
ATAAGATCCGGTTACAACGAGATCAAAAAAGAAATAAAAAAAATTACAACTTTCCTTTTTCGAACAAATTGCGAGCTCCTGTTTTGCGGTCACTCGCTTTGGTGGGTTCTTCGCCTGCGCCGGGGTTTATCCGTAGACTACCGCTGTTGGCCTCTTTGTTTTGATGATGTTTAACAAACAATTTACCACTAATATTGTTTGTCTAGTATTTGTGTTTTTCTATATATTGTAGACAAACAACGTAGTTGGAGGATGGATGGAATAGAGCTTCAACGATCATATCCAAAGGAGGTTGGCGGAATGTCGGTGAAGCCTTGCTATTCAAAGTTCAAGATCCAAGTTCAAGCTTCATCCGCGAGATTACCAAGTCAAGCTTATTGAAGATCAAGATCATTGCTTGGGTAATTTAGTTTAGGAATTTATATTATGTGTGTTAGTACTTTAAGCTCAATCATATACACACATACACGTTTTGGTTTTTGTATATATATAGTTATATATATACATATATGTTTTGGTTTGATAGTTTTCAAGTTTTACTATGAAACAAATGAATAGAATTGGAAAATACTATTTTGTTTCATGTTTATATGCCTATATATGATTTCACCTTTAACAAGCTTATATTTAATGAAATCATATTTAGTGTTTTGAATATATTTGCATAGAATATGCAATTTTATGAAAATATTGTATTTCTAGGTTATAGACTTCATAACAACATGTTATATCTTTTATCAAGTCTATACAATCATTTCATAAAGTTTCAAAATGTTGTTTAAGTCAAAATATCAATTTTCAGGTTTTCATGTTTATGAACTATTTTGTAAAATGATGATATTTTTCATTTGGGAGGTCCTTTCTGATAATCAGTCACTGTAGCATGTTTATTATCATGTCTACAATCATTCCCCAAAGTTTTACATTTTTTGGAATTTATTTGATATTTTTAAACAGCATTTTAAAATCAGCAATACAGATTTTCATATATCAGTTTTCGGTCGACCGAACCGGTCGACCGAACCTGAGTTCATATGTTCTCGACCGATGAAAATTTTTGGTCGACCGATGAATTTTCCGGTCGACCGACGAGGTCTTTTTCTGCTTCTAACGGCTAGTTTTTTGACCGTTGTTTTTTGTCTTTTGCTCACGTTTTTGGCTGAATTTTGAGAGGGTATAAATACCCCATTACCTTCAGCTCTCCAATCAACCAAGAGAGTTTTAAAACAAGTTTAAGAGAGTTTTGTTTAAGGGTTTAGTGTTTGTTTAAAAAGCTTTTAAGCATTTACAAGAGTTTGATTTGTGGAGCAAATTTTACAAGAGAAAGTGGAGATCATCCTTGGTGTTTGAGCATTCATTCTTCTCCCTCTCTCTTGTCATCTATAGAGAAGTTTCCTTAAACTCAATTCTAGCATTTTATAAGTTTGTTCTTAATTTCATAAGCTAGATTTTATATTGAGTTTATATTGTTTTATCTCTTTGTTCACACACAATCTATTGAGCTTATTGTATTTACATTCATAGTATAATTTAGGGTTGTGGGTTTGACACATTGAGAGTAAGCTTAATTGAGTTCTCACCTTGTTAGAGAGAACAATCATTTATTATATTGTGCTTAACTGTGAGGATT
>NW_017975846.1:0-1627 GCF_001876935.1 Asparagus officinalis
TCACCTCCAACTTAACAAAATTTATGATGCAAGTCAGTGAAGCGTACGAGTCAACGTAACACACGAAATGGCAAAAGACAACGCAGCTAGGAGTTGTGTTTCACAGAAAAGGGACGAAACATCATGTGTGGCTCACACATATTATGTGTGGCTCGGCCATTGGAAGTTGTATGTCTCTTCTCTAGCTTTCTAACGCATCTTGAATCACCTCATTCCTAGATCGGACGAGAGAGTTAGAGCCAAAATACCCGAGGTAGTACGAACTGGCTTGGCCAAGGCTGAGCCACCAATTAGACAAAATAGCATGTGTGACTCGCACACATCATATGTGGCTCAGCCATTGAAAGTTGTAGGTCTCTTCTCCATCTTTTTAACGCATCTTGAATCACCTCATTCTGAGATCCGACGAGAGAGTTAGAGCTAAAATAATCGAGGTGGTACGAAGTAGCTCGCACAAAGAAGTGACATTTCGGCAATGTTGTGATTTGATTCTGAAGAAACTAAAAACAGATAAGTTGTAGGTCTTTTTGTTAGCTTTCCAACACATCTTCAATTACCTCATTCTGACATCAGACGAGAGAGTTAGAACTAAAATATCCGAGAAATTATGAACTGGCTCGCAAGGCTGCGAGTCACCAAATGGTGACTCGCACCCTTGTGAGTCACCAAATGGTGGCTCGCACAAAGAAGTAACATTTCGGTCATGTTGTGATTTGATTCTGAAGAAACTCAAAACACAAAAGTTGTAGGTCTTTTTGTTAGCTTTCCAACGCATCTTAAATCAACTCATTTTGATAATACTACGGAGGAAGCTACTACCTATCGCTAATCAGGATCAAGCTACTACCTATCGCAAATCAGGAGGAAGATACTACCTATTGCAAATCAGGAGGAAGCTGATACTACTATGGATCCAAAGTACTATGCGTACCACAGGAGGATCCTTCATCCTATCAAGGCTTGCTTTGCTCTCAAAAATAGCATCCAAACCTTGGTTGAAGCTGGCCTTATAATGTTAAATTAAGCCGGATGAAGGCTCCGACAAGTATAAGAGTATAAATTGCTCCTTCCGACACTTCGAAGAGTATATGTGTAAAAACTGCTTCTCAATCATCTAACCGATATATGAGGTTAAACTGCTCTCTGATACTCCAACAGGTATATGAGTCTAAATTATTTTCTTTCTTTCACGAGAAGTTCCTGGTGAGTGTCATGCCTGGTATTCTTAAGGATAACCTGATCATCCAACTAAGTATAATGTTAGAACAAGTTTCGTGAAGGAATCTAGGGGTGGATGATCCATGTAACGGGAAGTTCTCGAAAGAATTCTATATAGTGTGTTCTTAGGGATAACCCGGCAACTACAAGAAGGTAATAAATAAGAAACTCCCACTCAAACTCCCATTACGTCTGTGCACTCAACACTCCCATTGTTAGAGTCCGGACATAGTACTCAGAATTTTTATCTCCTGATTATTGACAATTGTCAAATCCTTTCGTGTTAAGTTCTTATCCTTATTGTTAGGAATCTTGACCCTAAGATTAGTTTGTTTTGATAATAACAAATATTATATGTTGTGTGTATTATGTGCTAACATTTGTTTTGCAGTATTAGAGCTATATCAAT
>NW_017975847.1:0-1626 GCF_001876935.1 Asparagus officinalis
GTTATCTTGCTCTTGAGCTCCTCTTCATTTGGTGCTGCTTCTGCAATCTCTCGCCTAACTCTGTCAGCATCAACAAGCTCATCACAATATCCCTTGAAAAGCCCGTCACAATAAGCAATTAACCCTTTTATGACTTCCATGTCGCCCGCTAATCGAGCAGTTATCTGAGCTTGCTCGATACCAGCACGGGTAAGCTCAATCACAGTATCCCGAATACCTGCAGCAAAAGTGCCCAAGTCCACTTGCACTTGAAGATGTTCCCCGCGCAGGCGAGTAATACGAGAATCTGCTTCGTTTAGACTCTTCTGAAGAGCCTCTTGCTGATGTACCTTCAAAGCTCTGGCATGAGAAAGAGCCCGATCCACTTCTGGTTCGATGGCATCGCGTTGTAGCATTGAAAGGAATTCCAATTCGTATTCCAGAACAATAATGCTCTCGCGACAATGTTCAGTCCACGATGTATCCCCCTGGTCCCTAATCTTGGCAAGACACTTCAGCAGATGGGGTTCGAAGACTTTGAAACTCACGTCCCCGAGACTAACGACATCAATAGTCATCTGCATCCAGTACTCTAATTGCTCGATGAGTTTCCTCAAAGTCTCCGAGCTTGGGGGTGGAGCAGTCGGCGGATAAGTGAAGAGTGTGTGCAGCTTCAGATGGTAGCTTTTCAGGCACATTTGGCACTGAACCTGGGACGGTCAATTCCTGCTCACTTGTTGGGATTTCAGGACTAGGAGGAGCAGCTGGAGGCATAGTATCCCCGCTATTTTTGGGAGACGAAGCAAGTGCAGACTTCATAGGGTCCCCTATCAACTTAGCTTTCTTGGAATTCTTGGCTGCAACGGGTTTTCGTTTGCGAATTCTTCTATCGTATTCGCCTACCTCCTCAGCAGTGAGAGCCCGCTTCCCTGATGATCTCAAGGAACGAGGGGCGGGAGAGAATGCTCCTTTGAGAACCTCTCTAGTGTTCTCTTCTTCAGAAGGCTTAGCAGCGGGTAATTCCTCTGGGATCTCCTCGATTCCGACCGCCTCCCGTTCGCAGGACAGATAATCCTCTATCCCTGGTAATCGAGTCCTGCCGGAACCACTTCTTGATTTATAAAGCTCTCGGATTTCGTTTATACATGAAGTATAAATGTCATATTCTGGGATCAGAGAAGCTTTATCAAACCAATTGCGGAAATCTGCTACAGTGGAACAATTAGGTGGCAGATTAGGCAGAGTAAACTGCGCATGAGTTCCTCGGGCAATAAAGAAACGCCAAGCACGAGCTCCTTCATACAGATTCCCGATGTGAGCTAATTGTGGATTAGGGTTACCAACGTAAAGCTGGTCGTACCCGAACTGTCGGGCAAAACGTGAAGGAACGTAAGGCTCAATTATGCATCTTTCACCTATTCTGAAAACCAGGTAACCCACTCTGATAGTGAGAAGCCACTGGAAAGTCCCTGTATTTAAAAGCGAGGACCCTTCAAAGACCACGTCGCCAAACTTCAGGCCTTCTTCTTTTGCCCCATCAAAGCAAGGGCGGCAGCAAAAGAGGTCATAACTGATTTTCGAAGACAAAAGTTGTCTAGCCCGGACTATGTACGCAGTCGTCCACGTGGCTGGCTCGAGCCTTTGCAC
>NW_017975848.1:0-1626 GCF_001876935.1 Asparagus officinalis
ACCTGAAGACTAGCCAAAGTGGACATGATCTGCGGCTGAAGGTCACTATGGCCCATGGTCTCGAAGTGTTGTAATTTCGTCTCCAAATGAAGGATAATCTCTGAGCAGCGTTCGAACCATCGAGTTTCACCCATACTCCTGACCCCGTTTAAGCCTGCTTCCAGCAGAGGTCGAAAGGAGTTCAAAGTTCCTTGACCATTCATCAAGGACTCGACTACCGTCTTCGCAAGACTGTTTAGGTACACCAAGGAGATTTGGAGGAATTTAGGTGCATTAGCGAGACTGACAATTGCACCTGAAGATACCCCTTCAGCAACCGAGATGGAGGCGTTAAGATGATGACTAGCAGGCGATCCAGGTGCTGAAGCTGCAGAGGCGATTGAAATGTTCAATTGCGAAGGGCTTGAGGTCAAAGCCATCAATGCTTTCGCTTGAGAAGAGCTAGGCCCAGCCTCCGTTGGGGTGAGTGAGATCTTCATCACCGCTTTTGGTGAAGCAGCTACTACAGAAGAGTCAGGCAGGGGTTGCTCTTGCGTAGGGGCTGATACCTGCACGAGCTGTTGTTCCGGAGGAGGAGTAGCGGCAGTGGTTTCAGGCAACGCTACAGGCGGAACAGTCGCCGTAGGAGAACCAGGTAAATGTTGCTCTTCTAAAGGAGCCGACACTTGCGCAGGTTCTTGCTCTAAAGGAGCAGCTGAAGTAGTCCCGGGAGTAGGTGAACCTGCACGAAAAAACGGTCGGAACGCAGAAAAAGCATGTGGAAGAAGTCGAAACAAACCAAGCTTACCGGTAAGATAAAAAGGGTTATAACCTGATGCTTTATCAGACGGGACCTTGGGAGCATCATCATCAAAAGTGGTGACGTCATCAATGGAATCATTCTCATCGTCATCTTCACCTTCACCTGACATATTGCCAACATCAGCGTCCTCATCACCTCTATCTCTGTCAACTGCATCACCAGCTGGGGAGTCGTCATAGTCAACTCGCTCCTCATCACCCGGAACAGCTGAAGACTCCGGAAGACTTGCACCAGCGGCTGGTCTTTTCATAAGTCCCGTTGTAGGACTAGGCATTAAATCATCAGCTTGTGACATTAATGCTGAAGGAGAAGGAGGTGGATTATCTTCGAGACCCCCTGGCTCCAACGCAGGAGACCTAGGAAGATCCATCACCGGAGCAGATTCTGCATCTGCAACCATTAATTCATCTTCTTCGTCCTCAGGAGGATGATAAGAAGAACCTTCACCCGACAGAGCTGGACCATGAGAGCGAAGTCCCGCTCTATGCGGCAGGCCAGCCACAGATGATTCCTGTGGTTCGTCATCTTTAGCAGCTTTGATGGCCTCAGCCATCAACTTGGACTTCTGTTGACCTTTGGGGGGAGAATCAACCAGAAGTTTCCGACGAATTTGCTTATCATATTTGTCGGCCTCATCTGCAGAGAGTTTTCTTTTCCCTGCTGCTCTTGTCATGGGAGGATCAGCCGCCCGTTGTTCTTCTACTGGAACGGGCTCAGCTCCTTGTTCCTCTTCCTGTTTAGCAGGCTGACTCTCGATGGATAGAAACTCATCGATCCCCCTCAAGCGAGACGTCTTAGACCCCTTTCTCGAATTATACATATGC
>NW_017975849.1:0-1622 GCF_001876935.1 Asparagus officinalis
GACCACCTCTTCTCTCTGCATTCCCTCCGCCTTTTGTAACAGAGCTCGGGCATGCGCAAGCAAGGCGCGACGCTTCTTGATTCGCTCCTCGAGCATGGAGCGGTTCCTCTTGATGTGGATCCACTCACTTGCTTCTGTTTTGGAGGGGAGGTTGGTTGTTTACCGTTGCTCTCGGCGGTACCTGGATTTTAGATCCTTGTTGTAACGGATCCCATCCAATGATTCAGCAGCTTTGGCTTGTTGTAGGGCGAGGCGTTGGCGCCGTCTTTGGCGAGCCCTCTTCGATGGAGCTGGAGTTGCATCCTCAATCGCCTTTGTGGCGGTTGGATCTACAGCCTTGACCACACTAAACGACGCAAGGACGTTGTGTGGTGCAAGTGTAGCGGCAGCAACGGCGGGATCTTGGATTGAGGAGTTGGAGTTCCCGCGAGCCCTTTTGGGAGATGGGTTCTTCCCACGCCTATTCGGAGAGGCGGATCTGGAGGAGGAGGAAGAGAGGTACTCTTCGAATTTTTGCTGGTCGAACTCGTACTCGACCTCTTCATTCACCCGGATCTTGAGTGCCGGTTGCGTCACGACGGCGTCGGTTGCGATGCCGTTGGCTCCCACTGTGGTCGCCAGCTTGTTTTCGGTGAAAGTCGCTGTTTTCATTGCTTTTGAATCTGTTACAACTTTAAACGTTACAACAAGAATCGAAAAAAAGTCGGTCTTTTTATAAGACCTCCTTGTGCAACAAAACAAAGATTACAACTTTTCGAAAATAAACACGAGAGCCCGTTTTGGTGCGGTCTCGCTTGCGTGGGTCTTTGGCTTGTGATGGGGATGTTGATATCCGTGGACCACCAGGGCAATCAGATCCGGTCCGGATAAATCGGACAGAGTTTCGTCGATCCGCGTGAGATCTAGAAACTTCTAATCCAGAAATATCGGACAGAACTTCGTCGATCCTGTAGGCATCGAAAATTGCCTATAGTATACCTCGGCTAAAGCGAGGTAATAGCTCTTCTTAGTATTAACGCTAAAGGCTAATACTAAGGAAGGATGAGAACGGGTGATGAAGGCTGATTTAGACCTCTCCTCCTCGGTTGAAGTGCTCGATCAGTGTTTGCTGCAGCAGGGCTTCGCCGAGGCTCTCCAAAAATCCAGATCATTCCAAATGAGGTAAGGGGGTCCTATTTATAGGAAAACAAGAGGGGGGCGTCCGCACAGATCTAGGACACCCCAGGGGTGTCCGGGGGTGTCTAGGAAAAGCCTAGACACCCCAGGGGTGTCTCGGCCATGGCCGAGACACCCCTGGGGTGTCTAGGCTTTTCCTAGACACCCCCGGGGTATTTCGACTGGCCGGGACTCCGTTTAGGTGTATTTCGTTTGTTTCCCTGTAGATTCTTCGTCCGAACTTGGATTTGAGTGATTCCGGGTGCGTTGGATGCGTGACGAAGAGTTTAATCCGCTCTGGTGGTTGGATTGTCCTTAGAGTGGTCGAGGTGCGAGGGGCGTTGTCCTTTTTGTGAACAGTGCCGGGTTTCCTGATGGGTCCGGGTCTTCGTGGTTCCGAAGTCCTATCCGCTCATGAAGCTCGTCGATTCACTTCAGTCGTTCGTCGACGTCGATTAGGCTCATGT
>NW_017975850.1:0-1828 GCF_001876935.1 Asparagus officinalis
TAGTATGTGTGAATCCAATGAGCTTAGATGTAACCAACTTATAACTTGCCTACATTAAGCACTAGAGAGAAGTAAATACAAATATCTCACATATATGAATATTGATGTCTTGGACTTGATATTTGCTTTCATTTTTGATGAAGCCTCTTGTACGTGTTGTGCTCTTGATAGCTTTGCTTCATCGTATTGCCTCCACCTCCTTTAGATATTATCGTTATAGCTCGTATTCCATCCAATCCTCCATAAAAGGTGCTAATGATATAAAATCTACAATATATCTCAATAAACAATTAGCACCAATAATGGTGTTTGTAAATCATCATCAAAACAAAGGGCCTAACAGTGGTTCCTCAGCTTCTTGGGCAGGCTGGTCATAGTCTTTCAAATAAATCTTTCCTGACCGGGTGCCAGGATTGCCTCCTGTGTATGCTACCAGGACGATTCTCTCTTCCTCTGAGTCGGTGAGAGGTTTGAGATGATCATCATTCTCGTTTACGGAGGGGATAATCATGTTGGATGATTTAGCATTGCTTCCTTTCTTCTTAGACGAGGTGTTCGTTCATTGTTGGTCTCCAACCACGTCGGGGTGGACCCACATGATCTCCCCTTTTATGGTAGTGAGGGGTACCAACCTCCTGTCCTTCTGACTCTATAAGTCAGTATTTTTCAGGTGTATTTCCCCTTTGGGAATGGGAATGACGCCATCTGCAGCCGCCATAGGGGGAAATCACCGAACTGGACTGCTATCAAGTTAGTAGATACAGTCTTCTGCTCTAGCTTCAGGGTAAGCACGTTAGCATTTACCAGGTTTTGTAAGATGTCTTTGAAGATATTATATTTTCTGGTAGGATGTCCTAAGAACCTATGATAACGATAGTAATTGGGGTCATCCATCTTCCCTGTTTCATCTGGTTTTCTGATCTCAGGGAGCTGCAATTTGTTGTTCTTCCGAAGTAGTTGGAATATGGTGTCCACATGTTCTTCTTTGAATGAGTATTGCTTGGACGCTCTCGATTGGCTCGAGGTTTTGCCCTGCTTAGCCGGTGATGCACGTGTGTTGGTGTCGATAGCCAAAGTCTCTTTTTCCTTGGAGCGTGGAGCATTGTGCTGTAGCGTTGTTGCTACGGCTTAGGTTAGGAAATTTCTTCAGCCTTGACTCGAGCAACAATTTCTTTGGCTTGTTCTCCTTGCGAAACCAATTTTCTCTAGGAGCGACATTCCGCCACTCCCATCTGAGCGAGGAGCTGGGTCTGCAAGTTGTGCTTGTAAGTTTCAACTAAGGTCGATTGGGTCATACCTGACGGGCATCGCAATGCCATGCTGTGGAATTTTTCCACATAAGTCTTGATGAACTCTCCTTTCCTCTGCTTGGTAGCGAGAAGAGTTGGGACTGAAACTTCCGTTTCGTCCTCGAAGAACCTGGCTAAGAAAAGCCTTTCCAAATCTACATATTTTTGAATAGATCCAGTAGGTAGTTTCATAAACCACTTGAAGGCAACTCCTTTAAGAGTGCAGATGAACAAATAGGTTAGGATGGCGTCATTCGCTATCACATCTCTAGTCTGTGACTTAAAGTAGTAGATGTGTTGGTTCGGTGATCCTGTACCGTCGAAAGGTTGTAGGGTTGGAGCCTTAAACTTCGGCGGATAGGGAGCTGTGTCCCATTCAGTAGGATAAGGCCGTATTACTCCTTCCTAGCGAAGCTCGTTTCTGTTGGTGATTGCGTTAAGGCAGGCTTCTATCTCATCCACTTTAGAGGACTGAGGGTGTAGTTCTCTTTCCATCTCCTTCTCGTTTTCAGAAGAAGATTCTATGTTTTGAGCTTCGC
>NW_017975851.1:0-1619 GCF_001876935.1 Asparagus officinalis
GTAGCCTCCATCTCAGCTTGCAACAGATGCTGCCGGCTGTCCAAATCAGCGATGAGAGACTCCTTGTCTTCTATGTCCCTCCTTCGGCATTCTTGCTGCCACGCTCCGCGACGTCAGGCCAGAGTCAAGAATTGTTCTATGTCAGGCTCCAGATCCACCCGCCACAAGTTCTCTAACCCTGTTAGGAGCAATTCCAGATCGAAAACCTTCATCAAACAGCATATGGAAAGTTCAGAATCACTCAAGCGGCGGATGTTAGCCACATGGTCTGAGAGAGACTGCTTTAGGGCTTCGCATAGGTACCACAGCCATGTTCGACGAAGGAGATCACTTGCTTTACGAATTTCTCCAACTCTTTAACATGGGCTTGCAGATTAACGGGGTCTGAAAGATTAGACTCCTGGCAACGGACAAGTGCGGTAATGGAGGGGATTTCGGGATGAGACTCTACCCCTGGCTGGGAAACAGACCGTGAAGTAGGTATGGCCGTGGATTTAGGCTCAGGCCCCTACCCTGCTGTGTTCAGCACCTCCTCTTGAGCTGACAAAAAGATCAAGATCATGAACTCATCACATTCATGCGATTGTTAACCTGCTAAAAGGTTCAGAAATAAAAAATACCTCTAGCAGCATCCGCGGCCCAGCTGTCGGTGGCAACCTCAGCAGCAGCGGAGGAAGAGGCGTTCCTCCCCCTCTTATTCGAGACGGATACCTTTGCTCGTGGTGCCATCCTGAACGTGAGAGAACGATGAACACTGTGGCCCCTCCGACAAGAAAGAAGGACGCTATATAAGTGGCCCGAGTGCTCTCCTACCGTTCGATTCAACGGTTCGGATCGAACGGTCATGAGGGAGGCAAGGCGATTCGGAATCCCACACAAGCAGTCGAGATCTGACAGTTTTAAACATGATATCTAACCAACGACTCATATCAGGCGTGGAAGACGAAGAGTCCCCATTATACCGCCTTTAATACGAAACAACATGCCCATGTCGTCTTAACTGGTGAGCACATAGGGCCATGAACGGACACGTGGCTCGCCCGATTCGAAGCTCGCCTACGATTAGATTTCGCCCTATAGCTAGAGTTCGCCTATGATTTGAACTCGCCCTGCAGTTAGAGTTCACCTATGGATTAAACTCACCGGCCGACTAGAGTTCACCTATGGCCTAAACTCGCTTGTTTCAAGCCCAACCGTGGCTTGAATCCCTCCGATTCAAACTCGTTAAACAATCCGAGCTCGCCTAAGGTGGACTCGCATAGGGATATAAATGCTGGATAATAAGAGGCAACAACAACAAGAGGGAGTATATGCACAAACACATTGGGAAACTAAGAAAGCATAGATTTCATCCATTAACCAGTTCTAAGATAGTACATTTGAATAAAGTTATGACTCCACAATCGGAGGAGTTGTAACATTGCACTGGAAACAAAATAAAACAAAAATGTCTTAACACTACCCCAACCCTAAGAGCCTAATCTAGGAAGCTGAAGGATGCAAGCTCCACTTTAGCAGCGGCCACCCTCCTTGCGTGATCCTCTCGAGCCTTGTCCTCTGCCTCCTTCTGAATCTGGGCCTCAAAGGTTGAGGCGGCGGTGGCATCCTCCTGACGCAAC
>NW_017975852.1:0-1619 GCF_001876935.1 Asparagus officinalis
TTGAATCCCATTCTCTTGGATAGGGACATGGAATACCCGTCCTCTTCACTTCTTGAGCCATCATCAAAGTGTTGACTTTGTTTTCAAGCACTTTCATTTTCCCGTCATCGTCTATGTCTTTATTCGAATGACGTTGAGGAGAATGAGTTAGACCACCCCCTGTAAGAGGTGCCATTGAACCACTCCCAATATCGTTATTGGGAGAATGTGTTAAACCACCCCCAGCGTTATTGCTATTGGGAGGTGTATCAGCCATAATGACTTCATCCACTTCTGGATCACTGTCATCTACAACATTCTGAGTGTGGCGACTGGATTCAGCTCGCTGACTGGACTCAGGAGGTTGAGGTTATTGAGTTAGCAATTTTCTCATTTGTTGAATAGCTAACTCCATCTCTGTCTTTATCTCAGCTCTAATTTCTTCACGTTGCTTCGTTAGAGCTTCTTGAAGCATTTGGGCAAATTGATCAGAGGTGATCGTGAGTACTTCTCTGGTTTGTCCCGTGCTAGACATTGTATCATCAGAAGCGATTGCAGAATAAGTGTCCGAGAATTCATCCTCCGAGGACATTCCTTCTTGCATTCTTTTGTAATCTCTGCGTCTGATGGCTCCTAATTGGAGTCGAGACATCCTTTGAGCAATTCTTGGATTGACTTTTCCTCTTGGAGAAAAGTCGGGATTTGAGTCACTTGAATGCCGCTTAGACTTTCTTTTATCAGCCACGTTGATAGTGACTTCAGGGAATTCATCATCTTGGGCAGCTGATTTTCTTTTGCGAAAATGTCTCGGTTTAGGCTTAGACAATACAGAGACTCTTCGTGGGATGACTTCTCGTTTGAAACAGTCACATTCTGATAATGCTGCTTTAACGAGTCGCGCACAGGAACAATGAGAGCGAATAATTCTTTTTCGAAATTTATTCACACCCCCAAATTGATAATACGATTCATTGGTATGATTGCCAAAAAATCGTATCGTTTGTTGGCATGACCTCCCAGGTATGACGATGTCTTTTGGTGAATGCGTCTTCTTCTGAGAGTGTAAAACCTTGTTGGCATTTTCAGGACAATTTATTGTTGCCTTTGAACGATCCAATGTTATGTCGTGAGTCACACGTTTAGAACCACCCCCTTGTGGGTATGGAGTCTTAACGGGCTCCGAATGCTGATTTTGCACAACTCTAGTTTTTGGAATCCAAACTTGGCAGAATTTCGGTGGTTCTTTGGTCACCGTTTCCTTCTCCCTTTCTTGTCTTTGTTGTAGGAGAGCTCGGGCATGAGCAGCGTTTGCATGACGTTTTTGTATACGTTCTTTGAGGGTCGAACGAGTCTTTTTGACAATAGTTCATTCCTCCGTCGTGAGTTTAGCAGAGACATGAGTGATTAGTCGTTGAGACAACTGAACCACTCGATGTCTCCTCGACTTTAGGTCCGCGTGATAGCGAACCCCGTCGGTTTGTTCCAAGGCCTTAGCTATTTGACGAGCGCGGCGCTGACATTGTCTCTGACGAGCGCTCTTCGTCAGTGCTGGTGGGCTTTGATTCGATGATTCTTTAACTAGATAAGAGTCATTGTGAGCAGAGGTGTTGCGAGTAAAATCCTCAGCAACAATCAGGCGA
>NW_017975853.1:0-1617 GCF_001876935.1 Asparagus officinalis
TTTCTCAAAACAACCAGGTCTCAGACCTTTGAGTTGTCCGCCAATTTGAACGCGAGAAGATCGACCAGACCCGAATGAGATGTTCTCTTTCTCCTTGACAAGATCAAAGGCCAAGCCCCTACGACCGCCAACACTCAGGAAGTAGGAAAGCGGGTACATCCTCTTCATGTTAGGAAGGAAGAATAAACGATCATCGACTCTGCGCAGCATCCGGGAGTCTTCTACATACCCGACCTGTCCATCGGCAGATATATGGTCACCGAATAAAAATGAGGGTTTGACAAATTGATCCAAACCCGCAGGAGTTTCCAGATCCAGATCGGTGATCAAAGCCCTAAGGGTGGAACACTCAGCAAACCTAATTAAATGCGTTCGTTCCAAACTTGGGAATGTGCATAAAGGAATTTCTCTACGAAGACCAAAAGCTCTCCCCACTTCGGGATCATCAGTGTAGTTGAAATGCTGCTCCGGCTGAAGTGGTACATTGGGAAAAAGCACTGTAAAATCAGAAACAATAGTTAGTTGCAGAGAAAGGGTGCTAACATGAAATAAGCACGAAGAGTAAATTCTACGTGGCAAGTTTTAATACAAGAGTTAACCCTTGTATTAATACTTGAACGCAGGGATCAAATCCTGCGTTACAACACTTGAACGCAGAATTCTAAAGCCTGCGTTACCAATTTATAACACAGAGCCCTAAACTCTGCGTTCCCAATTTTAACATAGAGAATTAACTCTATGTTCCCTAAACGCAGTCATAAGTCTGCGTTTCCAATGTTTTAACACAGAGCCCTAAACTCTGCGTTCCCAATTTTAACATAGAGAATTAACTCTATGTTCCCTAAACGCAGTCTTAAGTCTGCGTTTCCAATGTTTTAACACAGAGTCCTAAAACTCTGCGTTCCCAATTTTAACATAGAGAATTAACTCTATGTTTCTTAAACGCAGTCTTAAGTCTGCGTTCCCAATTTGTAACACAGAGCCGTAACTCTGCGTTTCTGATATAGAACGAGTCATCTTCCTCGTTGAAAAGAACCCATCTAGGGTTTTCAGAAAACTTGTCGAAACAAGTTGCCATGGCTACTGATTACCACAGCATCGAGGCCCGTGCGACAACGACATCAACGCTGAAGCACTTGTCAGAACGGCAACATCGCCGGCGCTCTCGGTCGGCGACGTCTCCACAGCAGCCTTGCCAGACTTCTTGGAACCTGCACTCATCCTCCTGGGCGCCATGCGGATGGTTAGTCGTAGAAGATGAAGTTCGTCGGAGAATCAACCGAAATTAAAACGAGAAATCTCGTTCTTGGAACTAAGCAAGGCAAAAAAGAGTTGAATGACTTTTGATGTGACCTTACAGGCCTATTTATAACAGCCGTCGGGCTGTTCAATAGGTTCGGGACTCTAATCCCAACCAAATCTGAAACGTGATTTCTCGCGTTAAGGGATAAAGGCGGTTAGACCTTAACGCAGAGTTATCTCGGCGTTCAAACTTTTCAAACGCCAGGTCTAGACCTGCGTTAGGATGGTTCTTAACTTTACGTTTCTAACCTCGAACGCAGAGGTCACCTTGTGCGTTGTGATTATCCTAAACAAAGGATCCACCTTTGTATTTTT
>NW_017975854.1:0-1616 GCF_001876935.1 Asparagus officinalis
GCTTTTATTTATCAATTATTTGTTAATTATCATTTCTATTAAAGCTAGTTTTATATTGAGTTTAGATTTAATTTTATCTCATTGTTACCCACACCCACTTGAGCTTATTGTATTTGCATACATAGTATATTAGGGTTGTGAGAGATTGTAACATTGAGTTGTGCTTAATTGAGTTCTCATCTATTGTAGAGAATAAATTTATATTTATTACATTGTGAGTGTTGTAATGTTTTTGGTGAGCTAGAAAACCGAGTGTGTTGTAAAGTTTTCGGTAAACTAGAAAACCGATTGTGAGGAGTGACGTTGTTCGGTGAGCGTTGAAAACTGACACTGTGAGGTGTAAACGTTATTCGGGTGAGCGTAGAAAACCCGGTTATGATAGTGGATTTCTCCCCGGGAGTGGGGAGCGGAGACGTAGGACGGAAGGTCCGAACTCCGTGATCATTTAATTGTGTTTGTGCTTTGGCGTTTATTTATATTTGTGCTCATTGCTCATATCGCCATTGTCTCATTAGTTATATGATCCACTATCTAGCTCATATTGTTTACCCTTGTGTTAGTTTACATATCCTTGCATATATTTATCATATATGATATATCTCTTTATTCATATTACTTATTCTTGCTTATAACTCTTGTATATCTATCTTACAAGAATATACTTGTTAATTAATTTTAATTGGTATATAATCGGATTAGATTAGCATAAGACCCTAATCACCTCCCTTTTAGGGTCTAACAATTGGTATCAGAGTTTGGTGCTCTTTGATTTAAGGTCTAATTGCCTTGAGTGAAAGATCCAAGTTATCTTTTTGTGTTAATCTTGTTTTGATTGTATTTGTATCTTACTTGCATATTTTTATAAATTATGGATATGAATGATGCATCTTGTTTAGGCTATGATTCTAGTATTGCTCCCAAGTTCAATACTTTCCCCTATGCTCAATGGTGTTTTAGATTCAAATTATTTGTTCAATCTAAAAATATCGATTTATGGGAAGTCATTGATTGTGCTTATATTGTGCCCACGTTGGAGAAATCCAAGTGGAGCAAACATGATAAAAAGATATTTATTATGAACAAGCTTATGTTAGATATTTTATTAAATGCATTTGATTCATTTATGTCTAACAAGCTTGATTCTTTTGATAACGCTTATACATTATGGAAATTCATAGAAGCGCATTAAGGAGACTTGGAGGCGATCCGACAAGCTTTGGAGGATCCCGCTTCAAGTTCTAAAGGAGCTTCATGCACACGAGCGCTAGGCGATAGCCCTAGTGAGGTTTGCGAGTTCGAACCCGATAATAATTTATATAGTGATGAACTTGCTTGTGCTAGTGATAAATTATTGCATGCCTACAAGAAATTGCAAAATGATTTCATTAATTTACAAAGCAAGCATGAAAATTTGAAATCCGATCATGAGTCTTTAACTTCTAAGTTTGATATTATTTCTAATGAAAATATGATCCTTAAAGAAAACAATGAAAAATTAAAACCAGATCATGATTCTTTGCTTTCAAACTTTGCCAAGTTAACTCATAAAAAAGATAATGGCATGTTAGAAGTAAAGAACATACAAAATAATACTGCTTCTTTTATAAATAACTATT
>NW_017975855.1:0-4674 GCF_001876935.1 Asparagus officinalis
AAGATTCTTACCCCCAAAGCAAGAGGTCACTGGAGATGATGTCGTAGGAGCCTCCTCCACGCCATGCTGTGAGCAAGGGTGACTCCCGGAAAGACGAGACCGACGGGGAGACATCGTGAATCTGCAATGAAGAGCAATACATCAGGTACGATATATATACACGAAATATCGGAAGAAGGGAAATTAAGCACTTGGACTCGAAATCCTAATAACAAATAGGATTTTGTAGTTAAAGTCTAATTAAGCCTACGAATTTCGTGCACGCGAAACGATAATCGTCATTTCGCGGAAAATTTTGGTGAAATACCCAAAATACCCCTCGTGCTCAAGGCCAAATTCAGGTCAAGGACACGTATGACTCGGGTTATGGTCATCATACTTGATCATCGAACATCCCGGTACCCTATAATTTTGATCAAATTTTGCAAATAAGCCCTTTTGCAGAATTTGGTCAATTTTACATAAAAGTCCCTCCATGAACTTTTGGTTTTGCATCCATATGCTTTTACCAAAAATTTGATCAAGGGTAGGGGGTTTAAACTTCTTGGATTTCAGCCCCAAATTCGTGGCTCTTTTGACAATAAACCCCTCCAAATATTTAGGGACTGTTTTGCAAATAAACCCCTCAAACAGTTCTTTAACCCTCTTACACAAAGCACCCCCATTTCTTGAAGAAACAAACACGAACCCAAGCCTCCCAAATTTCAGTTCATGTTTGCATAAGAGCCCCCAAAATTTCAGACCCACGAATTTTGCAAATAAACCCCTATAGTTTCGGTTTTTGTAACAAAACCCCTCAAATGCTTATTTCATCCATAAACCCTTATCTATTACAAGCATAAAGACATGATCTTTGTAAGAAAATAAGGGGTTTGTGAAGAAAAACTTACCAAGTCAAAGGAGTTTTCCTTCGGGCTCGGAAATGGAGGCCAAGACCCTCGTTTGAAAGAGGAGAAGATTCCGGCAAATGGGTACCCGTCAAAATCCCGAATCTTTTAAGGGATTGAAGGGTTCTCAAGAGCAAATCAATGGAGGAAAGAGGGGGAGGAAGAAGAAAGAAAACCGAAAATGGGGGGAAAGAATTCGGTTTTGGGGGTGGGGTTCTCTCTTGAAATTCAAAATAAAGGAGGGGGGGACCATGCACAAGAGGCCAAAAAAAGGAACAAGACAAAACTAGGGGAGAAACACCCCTAGGGGTGTCTCGGCATTGCCGAGACACCCCCAAGGGTGTCTCGGCATTGCCGAGACACCCCTAGGGGGCCTAGACACCCTAGGGTGTCTCGGCCTTGGGGTGTCTCGGCCTTGGCCGAGACACCCCAAGGTGTCTCGGCCAAAGGCGAGACACCCCCGGGTGTTTTGAGTCCCGTTTCGTCCTATATGCCTGTTTTGGACCCGGATACGCCCGTTTTCGTCGATTATTGGATGTTTTGATGAAAATCAACACCAATCAACATTCGATGCACGAAACCCTAAGGGTCAACGCCGGTCAATGCGTAACCCTAGGTCAACGCCAGTCAATGCGTTGCAACAAAAGTCAACATTCGATGATGAAAATCCACACCAATCGACGTTCGACGATTCAAAACCCTAAGGGTCAACGCCGGTCAACGCGTAATTGACCATGTTGATAGTCACTTCTAGGGGTTCTCTTTCGAGCAATCGATCCTCTTTGGTGGAAGCCTTGATTGTGCGCTTTGTCGTTCATCGGTTCTCTCGGATACGAGACCCTCTGTGGAGCGTCTTGGGGCAGCCTCAGGCTGATATACTGCCCTGAATAATTTTGGTACACGGACGTGAGAGTCCGCTTCCGGGTGATTTCTCTTTCGAGATTATCCGCACCCCCAGCCGTAGTACAACTCATCGACGTTGCGTCAGAGTAACCTAATCGGCTGCTCACCATGGTTCTCAGGTATAACGCGTTCGTTTGTCGGACGCGTCTTCTTCTGAGTTCATTGCCTTGGCCTCCGCAAGAGTCGCACGTTTGGAATCATCCTTTGTATGGTGAACCTTAACGGGTCTTGGCTTTGCACGCACGCCGAGGCTGGTTGTTGCAGGAGATCGATTTGTTAGGAGCGTCGATGTACGACCCCCAGTCTGGTGTTGGCTTGAAGTCCTTTCAGCGATCCCAGCTTCCCTTGACAAGGTTTTTCCTCGATTCTCTTGGGTAGACACGATACGGTTGTTCAGATGATTCGTAGATCGGGGAATTCCATGCTGTGGTGGGCTTCACGAAGGTTCGGGACCTGAATGGACGAAGGTTGGAGAGCAATTACCTGCTTTTACCTTGCGGTCATTTGGCCTCGGCATCCAAACTCGTTTCGGATTTTGGCGATCTCTTAACTGCTTCCCTTTTGCATTTCTCGTGCTTTTTGGCTAGGGCTCGGGCAATCCGACGCGCACGGCCGCGACGCCTTCTGGATTCGCTCCTCGGAGTGATACGGGTTCTTTTGACTTGAACCCATTTGGTTCGTTTTCTTCGGAGGAGGGTTTGTTGTTTGCCGGGCTTGCTCTGGCGTTGCCTGGATTTTAGATATACGTTTAGCGGATCCCAATCCATCGGCTCCAATCGGCAGCTGTCGAAGCAAGCGTTGACGCTGTCTTTTGTCGTGCTTCTCTTTGATAATGCCGGAAGCGTCTTCAGAAGTCATCTCTCGGCGGAAGAGGACATCCGGATCCTGCGATGTCGCCAGTGGACGACGTGGGGCGTCGCGTGGTAGCAAGTGCAGAGGCGCAACGGGGTTCTTGGATTTTTTGAACCGAAGCGACGCTGCAATCATTTATGAAAGAGGTTACCTTTCTGTACCGTGGAGAGGCGCGATCTGGGGAGTAGAAGAGAGGCCTTCTTTGAACGTTGTTGATCGAGCTCGTGTTCTTCATTCGCCCGATCTTGAGTGCGGCTGCGTCCGACGGCGTCGTGAGATGCCGTTGGCTCCACTGTGGCTCGCCAGCTTGTTGCGGAAAAGTTGCTTATTCATTGCCCTGATTCATTACAACTTAATGTTACAATGAAATAAAAGATAGCCTTTTTATAAGCCGATACACAATGAAAACAAAAGAAATACACTCTTTTCACAAACGCAGATCTGTTTGTCATTTTGCTGGTGGTCTTTTGCCTTGTGACGGGGATGTTTGTATGTGCGACCACTCGGGGGCACTCAGATCTGGTCCGGATAAATTCGGACGAGTTTCGTTGATCCGCGTGAGATCTAGAAACTTTCTGATCCGGATAATCGGACGGAGCATTCGTCTATCCGCGGAGGGATATAAAAGCAGAGCCCCCGTCGATCCGCGTGAGATCTTTAGTAAGCTATAAGCGTATATCCTCGGCTAAGCGAGGGTAATTGCTCTTCTTAGTATCAACGCTAAGCCGTATACTAGGATCTGACGGGGTCGATGAAGGCTCTGATGCAAGGCCTTTCCTCCTTTGTTGAAGCACACGGGCACTCTTCAGCTGCAGAGGCTTCGCCAAGCTCTCAAAATTCCCCTCACAGGCACTTAGGGGTCTATTTATAGGCATATAGGAGTAGGTAGGGTAGGTAGGGGACTCGGAACCCTAGGGTGTCTTCAAGAAATCCGAGACTCCCCTGGGGTGTCTCGGATTTCGAACACCCTTGGGTGTCTTCGGAAATTCGAGACACCTCGGGTGTGTCTCGGAAATTCCGAGGACACCCCGAGGGTGTCTCGAATTTCGAGCACCCCTAGGGGTGTCTCGGAAATTCCGAGACAACCCTTTTTTTGGTGTCTCGAATTTCCGGAGACACCCAGGGATGTCTCGGAATTTCCGAGACAGCCAAGGGTGTCTCGGAATTTCGAGAACCAGGGTGCTCGGAAAATCAGACACTAGGGGGTCTCGGTTT
Source organism: Asparagus officinalis (assembly GCF_001876935.1). Classification (NCBI taxonomy): domain Eukaryota; kingdom Viridiplantae; phylum Streptophyta; class Magnoliopsida; order Asparagales; family Asparagaceae; genus Asparagus; species Asparagus officinalis. The sequence goes on from NW_017975855.1 coordinate 3,858, forward strand.
CTATGTAGACACCCTTAGGGGTGTCCGAGCCCTACCTACCCCCTACCTCTCCTATATGCCTATAAATAGGCCCCTAGTGCCTTTGTTTGAGGAATTTTTGGGAGTGGCGAGCGTTGCTGCCAGCTGAAGAGTGCGCGTGGCTGCTTCAACAGAGGAGGAAAGGCCTTGATCAAGCTTCTCGCCCGTCAGATCCTTAGTATCGGCCTTTCGTGATTACTAAGAAGAGCTATTACCTCGCTTTAGCAGGTATACCTTATGCTTCTTAAGGAAGATCTCACGCGGATCGACCGAAGCTTGCTTTTAATCCTCCGCGGTATAGCCGAGCTCTGGTCCGATTTATCCGGGATCAGAAGTTTCTAGATCTCACGGCGCGATTCAACGAAATCTGTCGATTTATGAGACCAGATCTGAGTGCCCGGTGGTCCACGGATATCACATCACGTCACAGGCAAAGACCCACGCAAGCCAAGAGATGACAAACAGATCTTGGTTTGTTTGAAAAGAGTTGTATTTCTTTTGTTTTCATTGTTCGGTCTTATAAAAAGGTATCTTTTATTTCATTGTAACGATTGAACGTTGTATGGAATGCGCATGAATACAGCAACTTTTTCGCCGCGTTGACCTAGGTACGCGTTGACCGGCGTTCCCTTTAGGTTTTAATCGTAGACGTTGACTTTTGTCGCAGCATTGACCGCGTGACTAGGGTACGCGTGACGGCGTCTACCTTTAGGGTTTGAATGTGAACGTCGATTGGTGTGTTTTCATCTCGAACGTTGACTTTTGTTGCACGCATTGACTGGTTGACCTAGGGTTACGC
>NW_017975856.1:0-1615 GCF_001876935.1 Asparagus officinalis
TTATAAATGTTCCATTTATTATTATTTTATTATCTGTCGGCAGTGGGAGCAGATGAGGTCGATTTTGCCTATTTTTGTATAAAACGGTCGATTTTGCCTATTAATAATAAAAAACGGTTGATTTTAAAAATTTGTCCAATTATTTAATAGTGTAAATTACACTAAACCATTAAGAACTTTTAGCTCATATGAACTTTCAAAATTGCATTAAAACCCTAATTACTTTTTTGTTTCAAAGGAGACCTCCAACAACTTTTTAAAGTTTTCAGATAACCCCTATAAGTTAGAATAAAAAATAGCATAAAAATGCAATTTGAAAGTGACTGGGGGCTTGGTGCAGTTTATCTAAAAGATATTGAGGGCTTTCTACAAAAGTGATTAGGTGTTTAGTGTTATTTCAAAAGTTCATATGGTCTATTCACTGTAAAATGCTAAAAGTTCATGGGGGCTTACAATAATTTACCTTATTTAATATTATTATTCTTAGCTTAAGTAATACTATTAAAATAATTATACTGTTTATATACTATAAAATATTTATCTAATTTAATTTTTTAATTATGTTCTTAAATAATTTAGTACTATAAATTTCTTTAAAAGTTTTAGTATACTTTCGTTAACAATTAATGTACTATTATCAATATTAAATATTTTTTTGTAAAAAGGTTAGTTTGCAATCTTTACTAAGTATAGATTATTCATTATCATGGAATAATCTTTGACAAAATACTCTTATAATATTAAATTAATTATTTAATTTATTCAATAATATAATACAAAATAAATAGTGTAATTCATAATTTACGTGATATTATACTATTTATGCTATTAAAAATATATTATATTTATTATATTGCTCATTGAATTACAGTATAATTCTTAATAATATTTAGTAGTATATTATTATATTTATGCTATTATTGTAATTATTTTATTATAATTCATAAATAATTATTATAATAGATATAGTTATTTTATAAATTATTTTATTTTATAATTTTTAAACAGTTAATAGTTATAATATTATTGATAACTATAATTATTTAGGAATAAGAGAAGGTGAATAATTAAAAAGAGGTTATATTTATTTAATAAAAAATTAGTTATAGATGATAGCGTAATTAGAATTTATCAAAATTAGAGAGAGCGAAAAAAGAAATTAAAAGTTTTAGCACTTCAAGTATAGATATAGATTGTAGGTACTGTATAGATTATAGGTACAATAACTGTTGGGCCATAGGCCCATGTAGGCAGACAATTGAGATTCCTCCCTAGAAATGGGCTTTGAGATTATTTTGTCTCGCCAAAGTACTTGCCGCAATAATTGCACAACAATCAATCGACTTCATTCTTTAATACCTAATCCCCTCTCTTCTCAGCATTCATTTTGAACATTGCAGGTTTTCATTCTCTTTAATACCTAATCCCCTCTCTTCTCAGCATTCATTTTGAGAAGCCTTATGTAATAAGACTTACTAATTTACCAAATACGAATGTGGCTTTTATTTGTTCCACAAGAAACAATGATTCGAGTCCATTCAATGACACTGTAGCTTCTCATGTTAGAGCAAGGGCAGCAAGCTCTGAAGAGAGCTCTCAAGGCTGACGTGGCTGT
>NW_017975857.1:0-1615 GCF_001876935.1 Asparagus officinalis
TCAATGTCTAACACACGTTGCCGGTTAGTCTTTTACCGTGAAAAGGACATCAAAATCCATACCTCACACACATGGGGAACTTTATCTCGATCTCTAATTAGAGATAAGCCTACGCCTAACACGCGTTGCCGGTTAGTCTTTTTCCGTCAAAATGACAAAGTCTATGTATTCAAAATCATAGCATCAAGACTAAGAGAGTTCATTCTCTTAGCACAACGTTACATGTGGAACGGACTTAGACAATCCATATGCTAGCCCGACTCAAACGGTAGTCGGTAAAGGCTTATCAAATCCGTTGATGGCTGAGGGTTTGCCAAAAATCCTATGTATGTTTGAAGGTCCAACAGCTTAATGGACGTGCGTCGAGACTTGAAACAGATAAGCTAAAGACAAGTTTCAAAGACTTAGTCAAAAATGCATGGAAGCCACTTCTATGTCTCAAGTCAAAACGGCGAGGCCAGACCCGCGTTACAAAAATCATGACGTCGAGGTCACACCCGCGTTTCAAATTCAAAACGCCAAAGTCAGCCCCGCGTCTCAAATTCAAAACGCAGGGGTCCACCCCCGCATTCCAGAAGCAGGATTATGACGCATACCTTCACAAAGGTCCTACGTGGCAAATCCCTTCAACCAAGATGCCTTCGAAGCGAGTGCAGAGAACGACTCCTTTACGACAAAGAATCAACAGCTCCAGGATCAGAGTTAAGATCCAAAGTATTCCGAAAATTCGTCCCAGTCAACCGCGAACTTTCGAAAACTTTGGAGGGGGTTCTGTAGGCTGTCTAAAAATCACAATAGATAGCTTATCCTCCATCAAACACCGATGATGGAAGTTACAATCTGACGACTTCCAGAAGGCTACAATTCGAAGATTTTCACATGTCAAAGAGTTAAAGCAAAGATTACAAAACGACAGTCTTTAGCAATACTCTGACAGAAAGGACAATCAACATCGGGAGTTACAATCTGACGACTCTCATATTCTCAAGGAGCCAAGACGAAGATTACAAGACAATGATCTTTGCAACGCTATGACAAAAAGAGATTACTTGGTGATAATCTCTGCAAGGCAAGACGCGGAGGTCCTCCCGTGTTTCAACATCAAAACGCCAGGGTCGAACCCCGCGTCTCAAGATCAAAACGCCAAGGTCGAACCCGCGTTACAACATCAAAACGCCAGGGTCGAACCCCGCGTTTCAAGATCAAAACGTTAAGGACGAACCCGCGTTACAACATCAAAACGCCAGGGTCGAACCCCGCGTTTCAAGATCAAAACGCCAAGGCAAAACGTGAGCGACCCTCGCGTTCGTAGGGGTCCAGCCAACACTGACCCCCGCGTTTCTAAGCTACAACAAACCAAAATGCGAGCGACCCTCGCGTTCATCAATGTTCAGCCAACACCCAACTTCGCGTCTCAATTCTAAGAGGCGAAGTTTGTTCGCGGGAAATACCGTTGTTTTCTTCATCATTGATTCCATTGATATCTTGAGTTACAACTTTTTGAGTTACAAAAGATCTGGTCTTTTTATAAGATCCGGTTACAATCAAAATAAAAGAAAGATTACAACTTTTATCCTTGTTTGTCGAACGAATCGCGAGCTCCTGTTTTGCGGTC
>NW_017975858.1:0-1613 GCF_001876935.1 Asparagus officinalis
CTACTCCTTCAAGGATGATGAAGTTCCCGGCATCTTCAAATACTTGTTGGAGAACAACAAAATACAGCTGCCGGCGATCGTGGATCAAGAGGGGGCCAGCAAGGTGACGGATCCAAAGTACTGCACGTACCACAGAGCGGTCCACCACCCTACGAGATCATGCTACCACCTCAAGGACAAGATCCAGGCGTTAATCGACGTAGGGGTCATAACCCCGAAACCAGCCAAGAATGTGGGGGCAAACGCAGTGTCAATCAGTTTTGGGTCGGTGCCTACAACTTGGTTCGAGACAAAACGCGTCACCAAAGTCGGGATGAAGACGGTGAATGACGACCCGCACGGACAGCGCCAAAAGGGACTTGTGCCGCACACAGCCCCAAATGGCGAAATCCTTTGGGTTCACCCCGATCTGATTGGAGATGAACAATGGGCCGGGTCGTCATCCGGGAGGAAGTCTAAAGGGAAAGGGAAGTCTTGTTATGGAGTCTCTGCTATCCCGGGGGAAGATGACGAAAGAATCCCCACTTTCCCGCTTTCCGAAGAAGAGCAAGAAGTTTTTGCGACCCGAAGCGGAAACGAGTATCACTACAACTATCCGCCACCTAGTGAGCAAGGGGTGAACAAACGGGGACCAGCCAAAACTCTCACAGAAATGGGGGTGATTACGAGTCCCACACCGGGTAAAGAAGCTTTACGACAGCCGGTAGATAAACATAAAGAAAAGAGGCCCGAGGAGGTTCAAAATCCGAAGCAAACTCGTTTCAGTCGTCCGATTGGGAAGGATAAACCGGAGAGTTCGAAAACTCCACGCGCCTTCGACATCATGGCTCAGCTAGCCAATATTCCAGCACGGATAACGCTATATGAGTTGCTGCGGCTGTCTAAAGAAACTAGAGAAGCATTGCAAGAAGCCTTGGCCGATTCAGAAGCATTCCTCACTCGGATCAAACCGGCGCCTGAGGAATTAGAACTGTTAGGTCAACAGTGCAATGTGGCAGCTAAGAACATTCCCTGCATCACCTTCACCAAAGAAGACATGCAGACGAAAAATTCAAACCATGATCGGCCCTTGTATTTTGTCGGATACATTGGCTCCAGCGAGGTCAACCGAATCCAAGTAGATCCGGGTTCCGCTGTGAGCATTATGCCGCTTCGCCTAATGCATAGCCTTGGCATTCCAGTCAGCAGATTGGCGTCTACAGGCACAGTCATTTACGGATTCAACACCAACGGGTCAAGGCCTTTGGGGAAGATCCGAATAAAATGCCAAATGGGCGATCTGAAGACGGAGGTCACGTGTTACGTGATAGATGCTGAGACATCCTATAATTTACTATTGGGTCGGCCTTGGATCCATAGTAATGTTATAGTTCCCTCCACCTTACATCAGTGTCTGAAGTATGTCGATACTGATGGAAGGGTCAGGACGGTGGTCGCAGATAAGCAACCATTCAAAGGGTATGAGAATTACTTCACCGATTCTCTCCTTTATGGTAACGAATCTGACACGGAACCATCGATCCAAGACACGGACAGCGGAGAAAAAGCTGATTCTGAGGCCGGATTCGATTACAATGGCGGTTTTGTTTTAAATGACATTGTACCCTTTGTAA
>NW_017975859.1:0-1612 GCF_001876935.1 Asparagus officinalis
AATCAAGCCGAACGTAGTTCACCCAAATGGCCGCGAACGACCTCAATCCAATAGAAGAGTTCACAACCCCTCTCCAATATCATCAACTCTACGGCTGATAGCGCCTCCAATGACCTCAAACACCTCCACCTAAGGTGAACCAATGACCATATCCAAGCTACATCTATCAGCTACACTCGAATCAAAACCCAACTCATCATCTGCATCTGAATCCAAATGACTTCCACGTTGTGTCACCTCAACTGGAATCCCAACCAATGTAGAATGACCTGGAGTATGTGGAGTAATCTCCACCCAATATAAGGTAGCATCACTCTCCACCCGCTGCGATACATCTAAGGTCTGTCCAAAACTCTCCATCTGCTGAGAGTCAATTGGCTCCCTCATCGAAGCCTCAACCAAAGTGACACTACCAGACCTATCTTCCAATGGAGTTTTACCTCCAATAGCAGCAGTTGACAACTCTTTAATAGGATGACCCAAATATGTCAAAGCCTCGGTCCAGAAACTCTTCTGCAAACCATTGCTCGACCACAAACATCGATCCTCCTCCAGTAAGGCACAGTTCTCTAAATTTGCCACCCTATCTAGTTGCCCCAAGATTTCCTTTCCAACGAAGTGTCTCGAAATGCCGTGAGCTCGGCTCCAATACAGAAATAGGTCCATCTTGTACCTCCCATCAGAATGGAGTACCTTCACCTTTCTGTCTATCTTACACTTCTTCAAACTGTTAGAGACTACTAGGACTTTTTCCAATGGGGATTTGGTTACAACCCAAACACGCCTAGAACAGCCACCAACAAAGAAAACCAAACGCCTATTACCTCCCAATGATGCCCCCTTGGAAGGCCCCCAAACATCCACGTGAACTCCTCCAGAATGACCCTTAGCACAGTGAATAGAGATGCCACACTTCACCTCGGTCTTCTTGCTCACATCAACATGTTCACTGGACTTCAAACTGCAGGTCTTTGCACCCTCTTTCAATCTATGCGAGGAATCAATACTGGAATGGCCAAGCCCTAAATACCGCAGTCTAATCGAATCAACAGAAGTCGTCAGCTCTTCACCTGCCACTATATCTTCAGTTAAGTAATACAGGTTATTTCTCTTGACGCCCTTCATCAAAATACGAGAGTCTCTCGTAATCTCGAGAACCATGTCCTCAAAATGAACCTTCAGACCCTCTCCAACCAAAGCTCCAATCGAGATCAAGTTCTTCCTCAAAGAAGGAACATATCTCACATCATTTAACTCCCTAACAGTCTCGTCAAACATTTTGATGCGAATTCTTCCTATCCAAAGGATCTGGCATGCACAGTTATCAGCCATGTACACCACACCACTATCCACCAGCTTCTCAAAACTGGAGAACCATTCCCTTCTAGGATACACATGATAGGTCGCACCACTATCCAACATCCATTCAGATTCCTCCGAATAGCTATATGTAGGACTGATAGAAAGCGAATAAATAGAAGAGTCAGAATTATTACCATCCGATACGATGTTTGCTTCTGATGATGGCTGCTTCCCTTTTCATTTCTGCTTATTCTTCATCCATTCGTCGAGCTTTGGGCAGTCTTTCTTCCAATGACTAGTCTCCTTGCAC
>NW_017975860.1:0-1612 GCF_001876935.1 Asparagus officinalis
AGCGTCGATCCTCACCAAGGAGAATCAAGGCTCTTCCCAATTGCCTCACCAAGGAGAACAACGTGGGGTTAAAAGGACCAATTTGCAAATTTTTAGAAAAAGAGGGTTAATTTGTTAAATTTCTATCTTTAAAAGCGTCGATCCTCACCAAGGAGAATCAAGGCTCTTCCCGATTGCCTCACCAAGGAGAACAACGTGGGGTTAAAAGGACCAATTTGCAAATTTTCAGAAAAAAGAGGGCTAATTTGTAAAATTTCGAATATGCAAAAAAAAATAGCTCACCAGCATATGAAGGAAGCACGACGTCAGTCGATGCAGCAGGGGAACGACCTCTCGAGACTCGCGACATAATGACCTACAAAATAAATCAAGAGGTCAAATCTAGAAAAAATCCTCTTTTTATTGCAATTCTACCCCCTGAAAGATAAGCTCGAGGCGCCAAATCATAATCCTAACCCTCGCATGCAATCCCACAAGTTCATAAATTAAATTAAGCATAAAAAAATGCTAAAATTATGGAAGATATACCTGAGGGAAAGCTCGAAGATCCAATAAAAATTAGATCTTGAAAAGTGTTCGAACCACGCGCTCGAGGGGCCTGAGAGAAATTCTAAAAATGGAAGTTTCGAGGGATTTCTCAGTCAAAGATCCAAAGGAATGCTAGATCTAAGACGGATATCAAGTTTTGAGGGAGAACGGATGCTCGAGGGAAGAGAAAAGCAAAAAAGAGGCTAGGGGGGGCGGCCCTAGAGATGAAGGAAAAAAAAAAGAGAACCCCTTTTATAGGGTGAACCGGTTCTGAACCGAACCGGACCGGACCGGGTTTGAACCGGAATCTAAATTGAAGCTGAACCGAGCGTCGAAACGACTTCAAATCGATCGACGGTTCAGTCCATCATTCATTCACTCCTCTCCCATACGTTCGGAAGAGTTGGAGGATTTTTTGAGCTTAATTACTGCCTTTTTTGGGTCATTATCAGACCGGTTCAGTTCATTTGGACACAGAAAATACTCCAATAAGGTATATGAGTATAAACTGTTCCCTAATTTTGGTTGAGAAGTTTCTGGAGAGTATTTTTCTAAAAATATTCTTAAGGATAACTCAACAACACTACGCCGGACAACGCGTTGCAGATAAAGACTCGACGCCAACAATCGATGGTCAGCTAAATATTAGAAAATCAGGAATCGACTTCAAGTTTAAAATTCTGACAACGGTCAGACAATAAATGCAGCACCGGAACTCTTACAGACATTCGACAAAGCACCGAATAGCCTGGAAGATTGAAGGAATCAAGAACGGAAGTCATTCCAAAGTCCCATTACGCCGACTGAAGGTTGGGACAATCATATCCAAAGTATTCCAGACTCTTACATAAAAGAACGAGACTGAAATACTTTGGAGGGGGTATCTGTAGACATATAAAATTGCTTATAGGTCCCTTAGCACAGCTCGGCTACTTTGGAGGGGGTATCTGTAGACATATAAAATTGCTTATAGGTCCCTTAGCACAGCTCGGCACAAACCGACGAACCAACGAGACGACGAATCGCACGCAAGCAACGGAATAAATCCATTCGCGTTCGGAATCAAGCCAAGTGTTGAAGAGTC
>NW_017975861.1:0-1609 GCF_001876935.1 Asparagus officinalis
GAATGCCTGTGGGCTTACCGCACAACGGTGAGGACCCCTACAAGAGCTACACCATTCTCTTTGGTATATAGCTGCGAGGCTATATTGCCATTAGAAATTCAGATCCCTTCTCTGAGAGTCGCGGTTACAACGGGATTAACAGAAGAAGAGAAACATCAACGACGTCTGCAAGAACTTGAAGCCTTAGATGACAAACGACTTCAAGCTCAGCAACAGATCGAGCTATACCAAGCCCGTATTTCCAAAGCCTACAACAAAAAGGTTAAGGAACGGATTTTCAAGAAAGGCGATCTAGTTTTGGCCAATAGACGACCCATGGTAATGACCCACAAAACCAAGGGGAAGTTCAATCCCAACTGGGAGGGGTCCTTCGTAATAGAATCAGGCTATTCGAATGGAGCTTATCGTCTCATCAACCAAAAAGGAGACAGGCTCATGATGCCAATTAATGGGAAGTTTCTTAAGAGATACTTCCCGTAAATCATGTAGCCCCCTAAACCCCAGCTAAATCAGGCTGGGGGTTGCCTATTTATAGTGTACTTCTGTCTTGTATTTCGTCATGTTAACATTACACCTTCGAATTCATGCCAGGTTAACACTATACTCATGGCACTTGCTTTATCTTCCGTCGTCCTGAATCATATTTTAACAAAAGAGATGATGAAAGCCAAAATGATATCATTTTCATTCAATATTGTTAAATGTGTATACAAAATGAAGACAATCGAAACGAAAATGATACAAAATTATTCCCTAGCCAAAAAGCGATTCAAGTCCTAAGTATCGGGGCTCATCAATCTAAAAGACTTGAGTTTAGATTTCAGTGCCAATATTTTCTCCTCACGAGTCTTTTTGATTTCCTCTGTTATCTTGCTCTTGAGCTCCTCTTCATTTGGTGCTGCTTCTGCAATCTCTCGCCTAATTTTGTCAGCAGCGATAAGCTCGTCGCAAAAGCCCTTGAAGAGACCGTCACAATAAGCAATTAACCCTTTTATGACTTCCATGTCGCCCGCTAATCGAGCAGTTATCTGAGATTGCTCAATACCAAGCATGGGTAAGCTCGATCGCAGTATCCCGAATACCTACAGCAAAACTACCCAAGTCCACTTGTACTTGAAGATGTTCCCCGCGTAGGCGAGCAATACGAGAATCTGCTTCGTTTAGACTCTTCTGAAGAGCCTCTTGCTGATGTACCTTCAAAGCTCTGGCATGAGAAAGAGCCCGATCCACTTCTGGTTCGATGGCATCGCGTTGTAGCATTGAAAGGAATTCCAATTCGTATTCCAGAACAATAATGCTCTCGCGACAATGTTCAGTCCACGATGTATCCCCCCCTAATCTGGGCAAGACACTCCAGCAGATGGGGTTCAAAGACTTTGAAACTCCCGTCCCCGAGACTAACGACATCGATGGTCATCTGCATCCAGTACTCTAATTGCTCGACGAGCTTCCTTAAAGTTTCCGAGCCTGGGGGTGGAGCAGTCGGCGGATAAATAAAGCAATTCTCATATTCAGTGCGAGTGGGAGTGTGTGCAGCTTTAGATGGTAGCTTTTCGGGCACATTTGGCACTGAACTTGGGACGGTCAATCCCTGCCCACCTGTGGGGAT
>NW_017975862.1:0-1608 GCF_001876935.1 Asparagus officinalis
TCGATTCACTTCAGTCGTTCGTCGACGTCGATTAGGCTCATGTGGATTGGGTGGTGACGTCCATTGTCGTTCGTTAACACTGAACCGGTTGCGGAGAACTATAGGCAATTTTTGATGCCTACACATACCTGCAAGCCCGTCACTCTGAGGCAAACTGGATATGCCATGGATAGATACCAGACTAACTCCAATGGTTGACGCTGCGATAATCAATCATTCATTAGTCAAGTAAAAGATAGGGCAAGAGGAGGAGAATCAGATATGTACCGGTAGATGAATCATTCCCAAAGAATGGTCTTTCGGTCCCTCTGGAAGTCTGCTCAGCCAACATGTCAGCTAATAAGCCGGCATCCGGCTTCGAGAAGCTTGGCCCCTCCATCGCAACATCTGCAGGGTAACCTGAATGATGAAAGATGAGGAAAGCTCAAGAAAATACTTTCAGCAAAAACGAGAAGTCTTCCTTCCCCATGCTTGAGGAAAATGACATTGAATATGGATATACCTGAATAAGGGACTGTGGGCTCAACATTATTCATCTGCTCAAGGTCGATGTTTAGATCGATGCCCAAGGACCCGTCGTGAAGAGCGTCGCACATTTGTTGCACAAAGCAATCCATGTTGTCAACACCAGGGGACGCCGAACCCGGCGGGAGTTCGCCCTCTTCAAAGAAATCTACAAGTCCCCAAAAAGTAAACAATCTTGAAGCAAGAGCAATTGAATGTTACCTTCCCCTCCATCGGCAGTGCTCCCTAAGTCCACTCCATAGGGACGCTGACCGTCATGGGGCTTATGGGCGGTCTTCTTCCTCTTCGGGGCACCAACCCTCCGAGGGCCAACGGGTCGAGCATGCGCAGGCCTATCACACGTTTCAACGTGTGTAGGAGCTGGTGGCTCAGGATCGTCGGCTGTCCTACCTAAAGTGACAATAGCCATTTCAATGAAAAGGAGCTGTCATTTATGGAAAAGGAAAATTAAAAGAGACAGGACAAACCGGTATCGAGATCCCCTCTGCCGGTATCTGCATCCACACACTCTTCCTCGGAGGTCTCATCATCATCATCCGTAGGGAGGAGCTCTTCTTCGTCTGTGAGAAGAGATTTGGCATGCCCTTTTCTCCGCTTCTGAGCAAGCTCAGCCTTGCGACCAGCCATCATAGCAGCCCGGACCGCATACTCGGACTGCAACTCTGAGAGGCTCTTCACGCTGATGGACTCATAGGCAGAAAGCAACCACTTGCAGCTGAGGAAAGTGATCAGTGGCTTACGCCTATACGAAGGAAGAGCAAAGCGAGCTCCAGTACAGCCCACCATCGTCCATAGCCACGCTCGTACGCCATCAATTAGTCCTCCCTCAACCTGAAGGCTACGGCTCGGATTCCCAACATACAGTTGGTCGTAACCGAACTGGCGAGCAAAACGGCAAGGAAGATAAGGCTCTATGTAGCACTGATTCTTCACCCGAAGGACAAGATATCCTACACGGCTGTTCACTAACCACCGGAAGCAACCAGCGTCGAGAACGGTCCGATCACTTCTAGATTTCTCCTCGTCAATCAGCACGTCGCCGTAGCGACCTGAAAAGTGAGGGAAACACTTAAAGAATTCCCA
>NW_017975863.1:0-1608 GCF_001876935.1 Asparagus officinalis
CTATGTTGTTACATTATCTCGTATCATTAATTATTATCCTTTTATAATTAAAATAAGAGGTAATTTTAAATAGCGTTTGTAAGTATGTATAGTTTTTATTCGTGGTTTGTTTATAGTGTATTTGCATATTTGTTGTTGTTTGCTTTGTTTTCGATATATATTGTTTTATCATTGAAACAAAATACATTGTATACGCGTGTTATTTTAGTATTTATTTTATGATATTTTTAGATATTACGTATTTTATTGTGTTATTAGTTGTTGTTCATTCTCTATTCATTATTTTCGCTTACTTGTGTTGTACTTAACTTTTATTCTTTTATAATTACTATTCTCTTTTCATTATAGTGTATTCACTTAGATTATTATATTTACGATGTTATTGATTTGTAGTTATTTATTATTTATAGTATCAACTGTGTAACTATATTTATCTACGATGCATTGGTGTTTTTATTATACAGAATTATGCTCTTCTTATGTTTTCATTTGCTTATATACCTATTTTACCTTTTATAGTTTTTGTTTTTATATATTATACTTCTTTATCTAGTAATATGTTTGTGAGTGTCAGTATTGTTAGTAAGCATTTATGTTACAGTGTATTCTACGATTTTTATATGTGTTAATTTATTTTGAGTTTCATACTGTCAATTTGTTCATTACTTATTTGAATGCATTGAGTCCTTCAATTATGTTTTTCTTTGTCAGATTGGTATTTTTTATTATTTTGACTTGTGTTATTTTACATCGTGTTACTTTTCTGTTTCGTTCTCTTAATTTTTGTATTTTTCGTAGATCATATTATATCAATATCGTTTTATTCTTATATTTTCTTCGAATAGGAGTTGTTATTTTTTTGGTGTGAGTATGTGGTGTTACGACCTTATAGTTTGTGTATAGGGTTATTAAAGGTTGTTACAATGTGTGTTTGTTTAGCTTTGATTTCTATCTTTTTTTTTTCATATTGTATTATGGTTATGTATTTAGTCAGAATATTTTTGTAGTTAGTGAGTTTTATATTTTATGCAGTGTATTCTTGCTCATATTCTTTTCGTTTCAATTTATGTATTGCTATACTTATTATGATTTAATATTTATTATGTTTTTGCTATAATTTTTGTTAGTAGTCACGTTATGGTGTAGTTATTTTTTTATTTTGTGTTGCATTTATTTTATTAATTCTATGTATTGTACATGTATTTATACATGTTTGCTGTGTATGTTACCACATAATTTTGGTCACATTTTACTTTTCATGTACGTGTTTTATTACCATTATTATTTGGATACTTATCAAGTTATATGTTTTCTTGTATGTCGTTTTATGTTATCTTTAATTTTATTAATTTATTAGTTTATTGTGTTATTTGGGTTATATTATTTATTAGTTAACATAGTTATTTCTTTTACGTTTCATCAGTAGTTTCATTTAGTATATCTCATTTCATTCTTTACTTCCAATTACATCTATCATCATTGTTTGATTTAAGTTATCAATCATTTCATCTTTCTTAGTTTTGTTTGTGTTTTGCTTAATTATTTTCTATATACAGTTTCTTATCCATTCTAATACTTACTTTTTATTTTGTTCTTTGTCCATGTTAG
>NW_017975864.1:0-1607 GCF_001876935.1 Asparagus officinalis
ATCATTCATCCATAAATGATATTCATCATAATTAGAGCTCATTTATCAATATAATTCACACTATTTTTCAAAATTCATGGGGTTTTATAGTATGTCTGGAATTTATTTTTTATTTTTATTCTCATTTAAGTTGGAATATCTATTCCTTGGTAACTTGTCGGGAATAGCAATTCTAGCATCCAAAAACACGTTAGGTTTTGTAAGCATGAATGGGAAGTTGGAATTGTATTTTCCCGCATACCAAACAATGCGTAAGAGTTAGGTAATAGATTAAGTGTTAATATTTGTTTCCTATTTGTATTTAGAATCAGATATTACTTTTTTGTTAAGTATTCAAATATGTTTTGATTAACATTTTTTAGGGACGTCATTTAGTCATATTGTTAAGTTAATCATGTTTATGTGAGTTCTAAGATGGACGAATGGAAATAAAGTAAAAACCATAATGATGAATGAGTACATTGATGTAGATTGATCCAATTCATAAACAAGTGCAGGAGAATTTATTGGGATGGTTTGAGCATGTGCAACAAAGACCATCAAGTTAGGATAAATTTTGACAATATTGAAAAGAACAGTGGGCAAGAAAAATAGGCAGCTTTAGGGCAAGAACTATAGGCAGCTTTAAGTGGGCATGAATGGATGATGAAGAAAAAAGATGTGATAGTAGTTAATTTAACTGTCCTTAACTGCTTAACCGACTCAAACGGAAGAAAAGGATCCATCTATGACCTAAAATAATTTGGGATAAACACTTGTAGTTGTTATTATGTCAAATGAAGCAATGATACACCCAATTAACGGGAGGGTTGTTTTCTCTGAGGTGGAATTGACTCCAGAATTTCTGTCATCCTAGTCTCATTGGCGCCCAAACAGAAGGGAGCATCCCTCTTATCTGAACCGAGTTCTCAAATTTATTGTTTGCTTTTTTGGCCTATTTGTATATATCTATGGAACCTTTTTGTTTATCATTAGTAGTTTAATTAAGTGGTTTCTAGTATAATCACCTTTGTAGATGCTAGCTGTCTTTATGTGGATTTGCTTTTGATGGTTCAAGCATGGGATAGTTATCATCTTTGAATTTGCAACAAAAAAATCTTGTACTTTAGTTGTCAGATTGAACTTCCAGTTAGAAGTATTCACACACTGATACTAGAATAAGGCAAAAGATGTATATCAAAAGCTCTAAGTAGAAAAAAGATGTCGTTAGAGGTAAACTTCCTGAGGGTAGAAAATTAGTAGCAGTGTCATTTTGATGGACAGCTGTCTGAATTTCAGAATGCATCAGGTTTGTACATAGAATAATTAGGTGCTAGATGGACAAAGCATAGGTAGGATACTAGTAATTGTCCATAGTATAATGGAACTATGTGGAGGTTACTTCAATGTGAAAAATCAAATGGAGCAAAACAACGATGATTTACTTTTTTGATCCTCATTCTCTAAAACATACTGCGGTTAATTCCTAGGGTTACTGTTTGAAGAAACTAATCAAGCTATTGATGCGCTGATTGATGCATTGGGGTTTTTTTGGGTGGTTTTTTTCTTTTTCTTTTTTTGTGGTGGGGTTTTTGTCCTTTTTTTGTTTTTTGTTTTTTTTTACTATG
>NW_017975865.1:0-1607 GCF_001876935.1 Asparagus officinalis
CTACACAGATCTCACTCACAGCAGCAGAAGAAAAGATGCAAGACTCTCTCTTTACACAAGCCCCTATAGTAAAGAGAAAGAGTACTGAAGCTGGGAAGTGAAACACACACAAAAACAAAGAGAAAACACAGAAACCAGATTTTGAAAATTTTTCTCAGGAAACAGCAGACTCTGGTTTTTGCAAACGTTAGGGCTTAAGGAAGAAGAAGAAGACTGGGGTTATTTATAGAAGAGATTTAATCAATTTAAAACAAAACCCAATCTTCCCAAATAGGATAGTAATCTCCTTTTCAGACCCTTATCTCAGACTGTGCCAAACACAGTTAAGTGTAAGCACAGTTAACTAGGTAAATGACCGTTTGAAAAAGTCGCGGTTGACTGAAGGAAAATTCGGTCGTCCGAAATAATACTTCGGTCGACCGAAAAATCACGTCGGTCGACCGACCGAAAAATTCGGTCGACCGCGAGCTGCTTCGAAAACTTGGAAAACAAACAGAACCACCGTCGGTCGACCGGCACGGTCGACCGATTAGAAAATCGAGATTTCGGTCGACCGTACCGGTCGACCGACGACCTCTTTGGAAAATAGTGAGGAAAGGCGATGGGAGCGGTCGACCGGACCGGTCGACCGCTTTCTGACATTTTGCAGAAAACAGTTTTTGACCAACTTTAAATATTTGCAAAATATTTATTTGACCTCTGAAAAATCTGAAACTTTGTAAAATGTTTTTAATACTAAAAACAAACTGTTTGGAAAAAGAATTTTGCAGATAGGGCCTCATACTTGTGAAAAATAGTATTTTGTGAAAAACGCTTAAAACATAAGTATGAAATTGTGTGTGTGATTCCCAATAGCTTCAAGTAACCTCAGTAACTCTTTGCCTACATTCTAGCACTAGAGAGAAAAAACAAAAGAAAGCTAATATCCTCATATATAAAGAACAATACTTGAGCTTTGATATAGCTTGAATCGGATGAAGCTTGTATTCGAATTTGTCGTTCTTAAAATAACCTCCTCCTCCTTTGGATATCTTCGTTGTAGCGTATATTCCATCCATCCTCCGTTTATGGCACTAACGAGCTTGATAAATGAATTTACTATATTTTCACTCAATAAGCTATTAGTACCGATAATGGTGGTTGTAAAACATCATCAAAACATAAGGGCTAACAATCTCCCCCTTTTTGATGATGACAACCAACCATTATATAAGAGCAAAAATAAAATAGCTTATAGATAGGTGCTCCCCCTATCTATGAGCTCCCCCTAAATATATGCAACAAATGAGGAGATTTCTCTCCCCCTTTGTCACCATCAAAAAATGGGGAAAGAAATGCAAAATGCAAAATGCAACTAATCAAGCAAGCAATGTAGAACTTTCACATAGTGCATAAGCCCAAACCATTTCTTATGCGACAAAAATCATCCTCTCCAAGAGGCTTAGTAAATATATCCGCTAGTTGAGATTTTGTGTCAACAAACACTAGGGATACATCTTGTCGCTCTACATGATCGCGTAAGAAATGATGGCGTACGACAATATGTTTAGTTCTAGAATGCAAAACCGAATTTTTGGAAATATTTATAGCACTTGTGTTATCACAAA
>NW_017975866.1:0-1606 GCF_001876935.1 Asparagus officinalis
GAAGCACATTGACGTTCGTTATCACTTCGTTCGGGATGTTCTTGAAGATGGCGATGTGGAGATTGTGAACGTTCACACAAAGGATAATCCGGCGGATATGCTCACTAAGGTGGTTCCGAGCAACAAGTTTGATCATTGTCAAATTGAGATACATGCATGACCCCGGGAAGGGTCACTGGGAGGCCGTGAAGTGGATTCTACGGTATGTTCGAGGCACCGTGGATGTTGGTTTAGTATTTCAGAAGGATGAGAAGGATGGGCAGGCTTGTATTGGATATGTGGATTCAGACTATGCTGGAGATCTTGACAAACGCCGGTCTACGTCAGGTTATGCTTTTACATTGGCAGGTGCACCTGTATGTTGGCGTTGCACGCTTCAGTCCACAGTGGCTCTCTCTACTACAGAGGCAGAGTATATGGCAGTTACTGAAGCTATTAAGGAGGCTTTATGGTTGCGTGGATTATTGGAGGACTTGGGGATTGCTCAGGAGACTATTCGGATATATTGTGATAGTATGTCGGCTATCTATTTGGCGAAGAACCAGGTTTATCATGCGCGCACGAAGCACATCGACGTCAGATTCCACTTTGTTCGGGACGTCTTGGATGATGGAGATGTCATATTGGAGAAGGTCCACACAAATGACAACCCTGCAGATATGTTGACCAAAGTTGTTTCAGGAGTGAAATTTGGTCATTGTTTGAAGCTTTTGAACATCCTTCAGTGCTGAGGCCTTTGGAGGCCATTATTATGAACTACGTTCGGCTTGATTCCTTGGGCAAGAGGATACGTAGGCAGTCTTTAGATGCAGCCGGTTTGATCAGTTGATCCAGATAGGGGGAGATCGCGTTCCAGCTCGAGTATTGGTTTTCTGGACTTGTTGAGGAACTATTGGATGATTTGGTGTCGGCTCAGTTTTTGGTGGAAACATTCGCCGAGGTAGAGAATTGAAGAAATTACAGAAACTCAAGAATCAGGCAAACCAGGCGGCGGTCGACCGGTCCGGTCGACCGCATTCGTGCACAAAGCTTACTGTGCGTCAGGAAGGTGGTCGGTCGACCGGTGCGGTCGACCGAGGGGTTCTCTGGAGTTTGGGTTTTCTACTGAGAGCTGGTCGGTCGACCGGGCCGGTCGACCGGAATTGATCGCGGTCGACCGGTCCGGTCGACCGACGCTGTTTTGGGCTGGGCTTTCAGGTTTTCGACCCGATTCGTTTTGTAAGTTCTATATATACCTAAACCTGTTTGTTTAGGGTAGAGGTTGGACGAATTTGAGCAGCCAAAGAGAGAGAATCATTGCATCCAATTGTGAGAGAGCTTTGAGAGATCTAGAGCTTTGTTTTAGGGTTTGGTCTGAGAGATTTGTAACCCTATTTGTATTCTCTTGATTTCTAGTAGAAAGACCCCCCCCCTCCTTGCCCCATGGACGTAGGCAACTTGCCGAACCACGTAAATTGTGTGTTCTTGCTGTGATTGTGATTTGCATATTGTTTGTGGTTTTAGTTCGAGTTATTGTTCGTGTTGCCCTAGAAAGCTCCCGCCGCGCACAACAATTGGTATCAGAGCTAGATCGACAACATGGGAGATGCAAGCACGTCAGGTTCGT
>NW_017975867.1:0-1604 GCF_001876935.1 Asparagus officinalis
TTTACTTCATTGTAACGATCAAAGTTGTAATGAATGCAGCAATGAATACAGCAACTTTTTCCGCAAACAACCGCCGAGCTGGTTGTTGCAGAGATCGACTTGTTAGGAGATCATGTACGACCCCCAGTCTGGATGTTGGCTTGAAACTCCTTCAGCGATCTCCAGCTCCCTTTGACAAGGGCTTTTCCTCGATTCTCGGGTAGAGCACCGATACGATCCTTCGGAGGATTCTTGAACTTGGGGAAATCCGCGCTACGGTGGGGCTTTACCGGAGGTTCGGGATCTGAAATTGACGAAGGTTGGAGAGCAATATTACCTGCTTTTACCTTAGGCGTTGATTCGGCCTTTGGCATCCAAACTCGTTCGGATCTCGGCGATCTCTTAACGGCCTCTCCCTTTAGCATTTCTCGTGCTTTTTGGACCAGGGCTCGGGCATGCGCACGCAAGGCGCGGCGCTTCTGGATTCGCTCCTCGAGAGTAGAACGGGTTCTTTTGACATGAACCCATTTGTTTGTTTCTGCTTCGGAGGAGGGGCTGGTTGTTTGCCGTGGTTGCTCCTGGCGTTGCCTGGATTTTAGATCTACGTTATAGCGGATCCCATCCAGTGGCTCCAAAGCCTCGGCCAGCTGTCGAGCAAGACGTTGACGCCGTCTTTGTCGTGCTCTCTTTGATAATGCCGGAGCGTCTTCAGAAGCCATCTCCTCGGGGGAAGAGGAGTCCGGATCTGCGATTTCGACCACGTTGGACGACGCGGGGACGTCACGTGGTGCAAGCGCAGAGGCGGCAACGGGGTCTTGGATTTTCGAACCGAAGGACCTGCAAACATTTATGAAAGAGGTTACCTTTCTGTACCCGTTTGGAGAGGCGGATCTGGAGGAGGAGGAAGAGAGGCCTTCTTTGAACCGTTGTTGATCGAGCTCGTGTTCTTCATTCACCCCGATCTTGAGTGCTGGTTGCGTCACGACGGCGTCGGTTGCGATGCCGTTGGCTCCCACTGTGGTCGCCAGTCTGTTTGCGGAAAAAGTTGCTGTATTCATTGCTGCATTCATTACAACTTCAATCGTTACAATGAAATAAAAAGATAGCCTTTTTATAAGACCGGTACACAATGAAAACAAAATAGATACAACTCTTTTCAAACAAACGCAAGATCTGTTCATCATCTCTTGCTTGCGTGGGTCTTTTGCCTGTGACGGGGATGTTGATATCCGTGGACCACCGGGGCACTCAGATCTGGTCCGAGAAAATCGGGCAGAGTTTCGTCTATCCGCGGGGGGATTTTAGAAACTCTGAACTTCGTCGATCTGCGTGAGATCTAGAAGTTTATAGCTCCTATCTCGGATAATCGAGATATTCGCTCTACTTAGTATCACCGCTAAGGGGCAACACTAAGGAAAAGAAAAGGGGGAAGAAGAAAAAGGCTCCTCCTTTGCTGCAGAAGGCTCGCTCACTCCTCGATCCGGCAGGGCTTCGCCTAGGCTCTCCAAAACTCCTCTCCTCTCTCTCCAGCCCTGCTCCAAGACCAAAATAATTCTAGCCCTTTGAAATGAAGGCCTAAGGGGCCTATTTATAGGAAACCAAGAGGGGGGGGTGGTAAAAGGTGT
>NW_017975868.1:0-1602 GCF_001876935.1 Asparagus officinalis
AAGATAGACTTTTCCTAAGTTTCCTGAAACATAGTTCTCAAATAAATCTCTATTTGAGGTAGCATGAAATGAATCTCCTGAATCCAGCACCCATGATTATGTCTTGCTCTCCAACGAGCAAATAAGGGCATCATTTAATTCTCTTGAGACGACGTTTGATTCAGTCTTGTTCTCCTTGTCTTTCTTGGGTTCTCTGCACTTATTCTCATAGTGTCCAAACTTGTTACAGTTCCAGCAGTCAATCTCTTTCTTGCTTTTGCGATTCTGGATCTTGACGTGTCGTTCCTCGAATTTGGTCTTCCATGGCTATTTCCTCTATTTTTGTTTCTATTTTTGCCTCTGCTCTCTAAATTCAATACCGACCCTGAATTAGAAATTCCTTCTTCTTGCCTTCTGATCTCCTCGGTCATAACCATGTCTACAACTTCTGAAAACTTTAGTTTTGATTTTTCACATAACCCGCTAATCGAAATAACGATGCTCTTCCAACTATTAGGTAACTGACCAAGTATTAACAGGGCTTGAATTTTATCATCAAATTTAATATTGACGGAGTTTAGTTGATCCGTGATCTCATTAAACTCATTCAGGTGTTCGTTGAATTTTTGGTTCTCGGACATCCTCAAATTAAATAGCTTCTTTATGAGATGTACCTTATTCGCCGCATAGGGTTGTTCATACATACTAGATAATGTAGCCATAAGATCCACCATCGAATTCTGATTCTTGATGTTGAAAGCTACGGATTTGGATAGGGTCAACCTAATTGCTCTAAGGGCCTTCCGATCTAATAGCTTCCACTCTGCATCCTTCATATCCGCCAGCTTCTCTCCCAATGGCAAATATAGATCCTTTTGATAGAGGTAGTTGTTTGGTTCAGAAATTACTTTCATTGACGAATTCATTACAACTTTGGGCGTTCCAATAAATTCAAAAGAAATAGTCTTTTTTAAGACTCTTAAACAATGAAATTTTAAAAGTTATAATCTCCTCAAACAAATGTAACGGACGTTTATCTCCCGCTACTTGTGTAGGATCTTGGCCTGTGACGGGGACATTGATATCCGTGGATTGCCAAACGATCAGATCGATCTGGAGCTTCGTTGATTCATGAAGGAATCAAGTAACCAAAGCAATTATCTCGGCAACGGCGAGATAACTGTAGGCGTCTAAAAATGCTTATAGGTTCCCGCACGTGGCTCAAGATAGATAGATAATGATGAACGTCACTATCTGAGTTACAGAATCTTATTTAACGTCAAATAGTGCATGAAGTGAGTCAACGAACCATGTGAAGCAACAAAACTTCAGAATAATGAAAACATAAACTGATCAGGAGCTATGCGTCGCTCACAAAAGATGAAGCGCCTATCATTCCCTATCTACTCCATATATGATTCAACTATGGGAGCTTGTAGATCTTCTTTTTAGCTTTCCAATGCATATTGAATTGCGCAATTCCGAGTTCGGATGACGAAAATACAATGAAAACGAACGGGACGCGTAGAAAAATGCCCTAGGCCTCAGCGAGACACCCAGGAGTGTCTCGGCCATGGCCAAGACACCCACGGGTGTCTCGGCCAGGCCGAGATGCCCACGGGT
>NW_017975869.1:0-1600 GCF_001876935.1 Asparagus officinalis
GGGGGAGAGATATTATTTAAGGCTTTTATTGAATCATGTTAAAGGTCCTACTTCTTAGGATGACCTACTTACTATTGGTGGATTACTTGTGAAGACTTTTAAAGAGTCTGCACAGAAAAGAGGACTTTTAGAATCCGACGATAGTATAGTCGAATGCTTGGACGAAGCGGTCAATTTCAAGATGCCATACGCATTAAGAAGATTATTTGCAACTATTTTGGTTTATTGTCAACCAACAAATGTCAGATTATTATGGGAGAGATATAGACCAGCAATGTCTGAAGATTTCGTTCAAAGATCTATAGCGACAGATGCAGAACAAACCGCATGGGCATTAGAGGGAGTTAATTATTTTCTAGAGAGCATGGGGAAGACAATACAAGATTTTGATTTACCTAAATTTAAAGAGAATGAAATAGATAATCCATCATGCAATCTACGAATCATACAGGATGAGATAGATGTTGAAGTTTGTCAGGAAGATATAGATGGTAAGTACAAATTAAATGAAGATCAAAGAAAATCTTTTGAAATAATAATGGACAGAGTTAATATGAATAAGGGAGGAGTTTTTTTCATAGATGGTCCTGGAGGGACGGGAAAAACATTCTTGTACAAAACTATTATTGCCAATGTCAGATCAAAAGGAATGATTGCAATAGCAACTGCAACTTCAGGAGTAGCAGCATCTTTATTGCCTGGTGGGCGCACATCACATTCACGTTTTAAGATACCTATTAATGCCACTGAGACAATAGTTTACAATATATCTAAACAGGAAGGTACTGCACATTTGATTAGAAAAGTAGCACTAATTATTTGGGATGAAGCACCTATGGCAAAAAGAGTAAAAATTGAAAGTGTAGATCGTACAATGCAAGACCTATTGAGTACAAAAGAATTGTTTGGTGGTAAAGTAGTAGTTTTTGGAGGAGATTTTCGTCAAGTGTTGCCAGTTATTCCAAGAGGAACAAGGAGCCAAACAGTTAATGCCAGCTTAGTAATGTCTTATTTGTGGGAGAAGATGGAAAAGATAACATTAAAAATAAACATGCGAGCAAAAAATGATGAAGAATTCAGTAAATTCTTGCTGCGTGTCGGAAATGGAACAGAAAAAACAACTAAAGATGAACTTATAAGACTTCCTGAAAGTATTGTGATTGAAGATAGCAAAAATGGAAAATCGGAAGTTGAATTGTTAAACCAAGTATTTCCATCAATTGAGCAAAATGCATATTCAGCTGAATATATGACAGAACGAGCTATCCTTGCGACCAAAAATGAATATGTAGATGAGCTCAATGACAAGCTTTTGGATAAATTTCCTGGTGATGAGATTATTTTCCATAGTTTTGACAAGGCTATTGATGATCCACATAACTACTACCAAGAAGAATTTTTAAATAAGTTGATGCCTAATGGTCTTCCACCGCACAAACTAAAGCTGAAGCAGAATTGCCCGATAATGTTGCTTAGAAATCTAGACCCATCAAATGGACTTTACAATGGAACTAGAATGGTTTGCAAAGATTTTGACAAAAATGTTATTAAAGCAGAAATAACAAAAAGTCATCATGCGGGTCAAGAAGTCATGATTCCA
>NW_017975870.1:0-1597 GCF_001876935.1 Asparagus officinalis
CACTTCTTTGGCGCTCATATTTCTATCATTTTCCTCTTCAATCTCCATACTGTATATGGGTATGCAGAGCTGTGCCAGTGATACTGCTAGTGCCGTCAGTGCGTCTGCATAAGCGTTCTGGAGACGAGGGATATATTCAATGAAGAATTCTTCAAAAGATTCGGCCATTCTGATGGCTTCCTGATGGTATGGGATCAAGTCTGGATTCCTGACTTCATACTCACCGCGAACTTGGTTGACTATCAATCCCCAAAAGCTTCGAGATATTCGACCCCCAGCTCCTTGGCGAAACTGAGTCCAATGAGAAGTGCATTGTACTCGGCCACGTTATTGGAACACGGATCAGTCAATGAATAAGCTCGGGGCATTACATGCTTTCCCGGGGAGATTAAGACGACTCCAACTCCAGAGGAGACGGTGGGACATCCCGGGGTTATTACCCTATTAACTGCTCTTGAAGCACCATCAAAATATAATTGCCATACTTGCTGGTGCGATGTAGTGTTAACCTTGTGGGTTTCGTCCGGGAAGTCATCATATACTTCTGCCGTATCTGTGGTCGAGTTTGCCGCCAAAAGATCACAAATCGCTTGTCCCTTGATCGACTTTTGCTGTTTGAAATGCAAATCATACTGGGACAAGAGGATGGCCCATTTTGCCAACCGCCAATTCATCGAACCTGGTTGCGTCATAAATACTCGCACGGGATTAACGTTGGAGATAACGTAAATCGTCTGTCCCACCAAGTAATGCCGCATCTTTTGCACCGCAAACACCAACGCAAGACATTCTTTCTCAATTATCGGATATCGAGACTCAGCGCCCACCAAAGTCCAACTTAAATAATAAACTGCCTGTTCGTGACCATTATCATCGTCTTGTGCTAACAAAGCACTTATCGAATGGTTCATCGCCTTGATGTAAATCAAGAACGGTTTACCTGATTTTGGTGCAACTAGAACAGGAGGATTTGTCAGATATGCCTCGAGTGCCTTTTGGCAGGTGTCGTCCCAAATAAATGACACACCCTTCTTGTTTAGCTTAGAGAAAGGTTGGCACTTCCCAGAGAGATTTGAGATGAACCGCCGAATGTAAGCTTTATCGCCCTTGCAATCCTCTGAGTTCTCTTAGATTTCTAGGGGGTTGCAGTTCATGTATCACTTTCACCTTATCAGGATCGATATGTATACCTTTAGTGGTGACGACGAATCCAATGAATTTTCCGCTGGACATTCCAAGGAAGGATTTGGTGGGGTTCATCTTCAATTGGTGACTCCGCATGAGTTCGAACATCGTCTTCAAATCCTTGATGTGATCTTCTTTGTTGCGGCTTTTCACAACCAAATCATCAACGTAGCATTCGACTGTTTTCCTGAGATGTTCTTGGAAAATCTTGGTCATTGCTCGCTGGTATGTGGCGCCTGCATTCTTTAAACCGAAAGGCATCACCGTGTAGCAGAATACACCGAGGGGCGTTCTGAACGCCGTATGCTTCTCGTCATCCGGGTGCATCTTGATTTGGTTATACCCCAAAAAGCCATCCATGAAGGACATCCTCTCGAATCCGCATGTATTGTCGATAATGACATCCGTGATT
>NW_017975871.1:0-1614 GCF_001876935.1 Asparagus officinalis
GAGTCACCAAATGCTGACTCGCACAGTTCCGAGTCACCAAATGCTGACTCGCACAATTCCGAGTCACCAAATGCTGACTCGCACAATTCCGAGTCACCAGAAGCTGACTCGCACATTTCCGAGTCACCAGGACTCTTGTTGGATACAAAACCTCCCCAAACACGGATTTCGATGATTTTTAAGGATTCTTTCGTCCCAAAACCTCTCCAACTGCTCTGAGGTTATCCATAAACACGTTTAGACAGTTATAAACCGCAGATAACGTTTAAACATCAATTCCTACTAGGAGACACATCTCAAAAAGCCTATAAATAGAAGCCTAAGGTCTTCTTTCAAGGGGATCGGAGATCTGAGATTAAGAAGGCGAGGTGCTGTCAAATTGACCAGTCAACCACGAATTTCAGAGGAGAATCATCAGAGCTTGGCGAACACTTTCATAAAGAAAGCCCCTTCGAAAGGTTTGTGATTCTTTTCCCTTCTTTCCTCCGGATTAAACTTGGTTTTAATCTCGAGAAGAGCCACAATCTCGCTTGGTCGTGATTGTCGCTTCCGTAATTGTTTCCCTCGTGAAACAAGAGCGTAATTATATTGTCGATCGGCTTTGGTCTGCGGTGGTCCACGGACTAACGCGTCCCCGGCACAGGCAAAGATCCCACGCAAAGCAGCGGGAGATAAACTACTGCTGCGTTTTGTTTGATAAAGTTGTAATCTTTATTTTTCGTTGTAAGAAGATCTTATAAAAAGATCAACTCTCTTTTCAGTTTGAACTTGTAATCGATAAACGGTGTAACAGGTTTGAAAACAATGGAAAAGGCAACTTTTGGCACAAACAAGGTTCTCTTACGGCCAAATTCTGACCAATGCATGATTACGAAAATGGAACGCACACACAAATGACAATAGGCCAAAAACAAAAGGGATAATTTCATTCATGAAAAAGAAGTCCTATTACAAGCGGAAAATTAAAGGCGAATTACAGGGATTTCAATGTCAGTTCCGCCTCACGAATTTCTTCAGCATGGCGAAGCTCAAGCCTCCTTAGGACCTCTCGACGAATATCTTCCTCTGTGCACGAGATCAAGTCTTGAATGGTCTCCCTGACATCCTTGAGAGCTCGATCCTTCTCCTCAACAGAATCAGTGGTCAATCGCCGGCGGGACTTAACGGCCTCCAACTCTTTTGCCACGTGATCACGAGCCTTCTCTTGAACGGCCAGGGCAGCCTGTGCTTCGGCTACAACCTGTTTCAGCCTCTCTACTTCGAAGGAGAGTCGGGAGAACTGGCTATCGACCGTTTCTTCCTCGCGGGCCACCCGTGCATCCTCGGCTTTGACCTGCTCTGACTCTGCTGACAACTTCAACTCTAGCGTCATGTTCTCGTTCAGGCGGCGATCACGATCTGCCATAGCTACTCGAACTTCGCGGGAGGCGAGATCAACAAGAGTGGAACTCTCCGCACGAAGAGCGAGCAGCTGCCGAACAGCCCCCTCCACTTCGTTCAGACGCTGAAAATAGGGCCTCGCCGTGGTAGCGCCGAGTCTCTTATGCAAGAAGGACGCATCGTGTTCAAGAACTTCCTTGAATTCTTCGAAGGGGCAATTCTCCTCCAAGACCA
>NW_017975872.1:0-1595 GCF_001876935.1 Asparagus officinalis
AGTGGAATACGGGTAGCAAGGAAAGTGCCAGCTCGTATTATCACTCAAAGGGAGGCTTTAATGCTAGGTGATTCTGACCTAACACGTTGAGTCTGAGAAATGCCGATGACTGGCCGATGGGAATGTTGATGGATCCACTGTCGCTTGATTTGATCAGCGGATGGTTTGGTGAGGAAAGATTAACCTATCAGAGGATTAGATCTCATCTCGCAAAAATAACTCATAAGAGTTAGAGAATTTTGTTGAGAATAAGAAGAGACATTCTGACTTTCAGAGTTCGAATGCAGATCTCTTATTTGTCAATTCCACAATGACCGGGTTATCCCTAAGAATACCCATGTGGTATTCTTCCGGGAACTTCCCGATGCATTGGTTATCCAAAAAGATACTAAGGGTAGTATCTTTTCAGGAATTTGCCGTTTATCGGCATCATGAGCCGGTCGCCGTCTTTGGTGACAAGGCGATAGGCGCCACTCGAGTAGACTGTCTCTACCACGAATGGTCCCTCCTATTTGGGTTCGAATTTACCCTTCTTCTTGGAGTTAAGGATCATAGGCCGTTTCACAGCTAGAACCAAATCTCCTTCTTTGAAGCTTCTCTGTCGAACCTTTTTGTCGAAGGCTCGAGAGATTCTAGCTTGGTAAAACTCAATATGCTGTTGAGCCACCAGGCGTTCTTCATCGAGCTTCTCGAGTTCTTCGAGGCGTTTCTGATGTTGTTCTTCGGTCGACATCTGGGTTGAAAGAGCGATCCGAAGAGATGGTTTTTGGATCTCCAATGGAAGAACAGCTTCACATCCGTATACCAGTGAATACGGGGTCGCTCCCGTTAGTGTGCGCACCGTGGTCCGATAGGCCCATAGAGCTGCGCCAAGCTTGTCATTCCAGTCTCGTTTGTTAGTTTTCACGATCTTTGACAAGAGTTTGATGATAGTCTTGTTGAAGGCTTCAGCTAATCCATTCGCTGTAGGATTATAAGCCGTCGACGAGATGTCCTGAATTTTAAACTTTTCGCAGAACCTTATGAAGGCGTTGCTGACAAACTGAGGACCGTTGTCATGTATGATTCGTCTTGGAACACCATACCTATAGATGATGTGGTGCTTGATGAATCCAATGACGTTGCTCGTCTTAACTTCTCTGAGTGGAATTGCTTCGGCCCATTTGGAGAAGTAATCGGTAATTGCCAAGATGAACCGGTCGCCTTTGACTGACGGAGGATTTATAGGACCAACAATGTCCATTCCCCAAGTCTCGAACGGCCATGACGTAACCGAAGGATGCAGATGCTCCGGAGGTTGGTGTACATAATTCCCGTGCAAATCGCATCATTCATCATGGAAGGCCAGAAATACCCCATTCTTCTGATGCGGTCATAAAGCTTAGGACCAGGTTGGTGTGCGCCACACTCTCCTTCGTGCGCTTCCCTAAGGACCTCTTCAGCTTCTTTGGTTGATAGGCAACGCAGTAGCAACCCATCGTACCCCCTGCGGTACAGCGTTCGATTCTCAGCATTGTAGTAGAATATGGGTGCTCTTCGTCTGATTGACTCTCTTTCCTTTACATCTTCTGGCAAGATTCCATGCAGGACGTAGT
>NW_017975873.1:0-1594 GCF_001876935.1 Asparagus officinalis
TCCCCAAAACACCCTCTCTATTTGCTCCATGTTCTCATCATAGTTGGTCAATGTTTATTTTGTAAAGATACAATGGGATAAACATATACTTCTTGTTGTAACTTCCGCCTTCTGGCAATAATTAGAAAGAAATGTACTGTTCATAGGTCACAATTCAGAGAAGTATGGTTATGAATTACTTTTACTTGAAAAGCATCAGTCACCTACGTATCTTCTTTATGTGGAAAACAATTTTATTACTTACAAAAGGTTTTACCTTCTTTCTTGAAACCCTTATTGGGCTTCTGTTTTTCACTTTTTATGTCAAACATTTATCATAAATTGGAGACTGCTGGTTACCCTTAGATAAATGACCTTTTTAGTTAAATGAAATATTTTTGTCTATGAGTGAATTTAGTGATACAAATAATATTGTACATACAGTTTTATTTGTAGTTTGGACTATCATCTGTGTTGTTGAGAAACAGTTGCTATGTTAAGTGCAATTTTGCTTGACAATGTGCATGAGTTTCACCTGCACTGAATTTTATAGATGCAAATATTGTCATCTATTTGTATGTATGATTATCTGCTGACTTGGCTGTTAGGATTGTGTCTTTGATTCTTTATATACCTTCATGAGAATTAGATAGGGTTAGAGATCTATCATGATTAGGAGATTGAGTCTCATCATGATTAAGAGTTTGAATCCTATTCTAATTAGGAACTTCAGTTAGAGATAGAATTTTGGTTACCTATATATATTCTTCTATTGTTGGAGGAAAAACCAAGCAGATGAGAGAGAGCCAATATTCTTGTAATCTAGGGTTAGCAGAGGACATAGCCTCATTCAAGAATATTGTGCGAGAGGTGATGGCGTAGTCTTTGTCCGTGCAAAAGATTACATCATTGGGAGAGGGTTTCGCAGTCTTTATCCGTTCAAAAGATTGTAAGGAGAGGGCTTTGGGGAGAATATGAGAGTTGATTATATATGTGAGATTGAGAGATTGAGAGGCGAGAGTTGAGTGGTTCCTCTTGTAGTTCACTCTGATACATAGTGGATTTCTCGTAATGTTGCCCCGTGGACGTAAGTCGAAGTTGGTCCATCAAACCACGTAAATCTCGGTATTCTTTTTTCTTGATTGTGATTATTTTATATCTTGTTGATTGTGGGCTGGTTTCCAAGTTGCGCAGATCGTAATAGAGTCTAAAATTCCCCAACATTGGCTACACTAGGAAAAGAGCGGGGGGCCTAATTCTCAAATGACTTGAGTCCTAGGTTACACTGAGACTTCATTTGGGCTCCCTTACCTGTGTCTTACACTACCCATACCTTGTTTATGAGTATGATTTTAGTGAGTTATTTGGATTTATATTTCAAAAAATGAGTTGATTTTCACTTCATAATGCCGTTGTAAGACAAATGAGCTTACTTATTGCTCATTGCTGCATGCTTATGCCGTTGGTAGGGAGCTCAGTAGAATGTCTTCTCTCGCTGAGGACATCTATGATGGAGTTATTGAACCACACAATATCCTTTTGAAGACGCTCGTGTTAGTAAACAGCAAGAGTAATCTTTTAAATGAAACAGAGAAAGCTTTCTTTGAATTGAGGA
>NW_017975874.1:0-1592 GCF_001876935.1 Asparagus officinalis
GCGACCAGCATGGGCACGAAGCCCTAGGGACTCTCTCCCCCATGGGGCTGCTGACCACTAGAACCATCCGCGGGTGGTAACCCCCAATTTAAAGTTGTCATTAATAGATATTGCCAGTATATGTCTTCAAATGTTTCGGCTGTCCACATGAGACAACTTGAAAATCAAACACAAGGATATGCCTATAGCTCATAGATGTATATGCAAACATGAACATAGCCATAAATGAGCTATCAACTAAGGAAATTGGGTTAGGCATCCAATAAATTTGCCTTAGACCAATGTTTATGTGATGTATTCTAGTGTTTATATCTAGCGTACAGAAGCTCTATGCTAGCATGCCCTGATAACATTTTTCACTTTCTTTTTACTCATTACTCTACAATTAAAACATCAGTAACCACACCTCTTGCATGAATCGGGGCCCTGCGAGCAGTCCGCAGAGCTTGCCGGTAGAGCTTCAAGACACGAGCACGAGCTATAAATGCCTGCAAGTCCAATGAGGGAGCCATAATGACAGCAAAGTATTATTTCTTGCTATTATGTCTTTCCTCTCACTTGAAAGACATAACAAAACCGATCCCACTGAAATTTCTCTTCAGATCATAGTATTCATATTAGAACCTTGTCTTGAAGAGGTCTTGTATTCGCGTGAATAATTCCTGACTCTATGATCTGAGAAACCAAGCAAACAGTTCATAGCATATTATGTGAGAAAAGAAATAAAAAGGAAATTGAGCGTCCACACTGGTGCTGACGAGCAAGGTAAAGGCATAAATGACTTTGGATATATGTATGTATGCGTCTAACAGAGTTCTCTTCTGATATGAAGATTAATGGTTCCCCCTAATTGCTTAAATCCAAACAATCTACATTATAACTGTGTTCTTTAGTCAAGACCTTTTTTCTGATTTAAAAGATATAAACACATAACTTGAAATGTATAGTTTCCACGACAATAAGTAAGCTGACACATTAGGCCTTAAAAAAAGGGAAAATGGCATATGGCCAAAATCATAACTTCATAGTCATTAAATTAAGAAACCAAAGAATTTTTAAAGAGAAGAAAAACACACTAAAAATAGAGGGTTTACACTCAATACCTGATCACTTAGCAACGATGCATGAACTTTATCAATTCATTTCAGTACAACGCAGAAAAAGTGATAGGAATGATGAGAAACTGGCTCTAGTCTGCACTTACCGTGAGTGAAAAAATAGTATTACGAAATGATGGAAATTTAAAAAAAAAAATCACAAAAGCTTCTTTAACTCCAATCCGTAAGCATTCCTTGACTTACCAATCAGTGACAACAAAAATTCAGTATCCTTTATTATTCACCACACATTGCTTGAGGAAATAAGACCAGAGCTAAAACTACATTTATGGGGTAAATGGCCATATTGCTCCACATCTCACACTAGTTTTGCCAAGTGTATTCTCATCAGACCAAAAATGATGAAGCACCACGGTATTGATATCCGAGATATGATCAACAAGCTGCTAATATCTTAAGATAATATTTTAACCTCAAGTTATTCAATTATAAAAGGCACATGAAAGCCTACAATACAACACACCCTAGTAAGCA
>NW_017975875.1:0-1592 GCF_001876935.1 Asparagus officinalis
GCAACGTCGATGAGTTGTACTATCAGGCTGGGGGTGTGGATGAATCTCGAAAGAGAAACACCCGGGAAATGGACTCTCACTGTCCGTGTACCAAGCTTATCAGGGCAGTATTATCAGCGTGTAGCTGCCCCAAGACCGCTCCACAGAGGGTCTCGATATCCGAGAGAATCTCCGATGGAACGACAAAGCCCAAATCAAGGCGTTCCTACCAAAGAGGATCGATTGCTCGAGATGATGAACCCCTAGAAGTGACCATCAACATGGTCAACAAGGGAAAGTCCCCAATCATTTCAGGTGGTTCCGACCCTAATTTCTCTTTAGGAAGCAGGGTCGATTCGGGAATAGCTCAGCTTCAGCTAGAAGCCGTCGGATATAACAATGACCATGGGGTCCATGAAGGAGTCCATTCCGATGATGAGTTCTCGGATTCTCATTCCGCGCTCGCCTCCGACGACACAACATCTAGCATAGGTCAAGCTCGAGAGGTGTGCATGGCCAACACCGAACAGATAGCCAAAATCATTGAAGAGGCCCTGGCTAAGCAGAAGGAAATCTTCAAGTTTGAAATGGAAATGGCTATGCAAGAGATGAGACAAATGCACGATCAACGAATCCGAGCTTTGTCAAATCAGCTAGTGGAATCCAGCCATCGCATCCAGAACGCCGCAGTTGGTAGCAATCCGGAGGTGGTTGAAATCGTCATGGCCGACGCACCGCCCAAGAATACTGGGGGTAGACCCACCGGTGATGATAACGCTGGGGGTGGACCCACCAGTGATAACAACACTGGGGGTGGCCATGTGATTCCTCTCGAAACTCATTCAAAACAGGACGTGGGTGAGGCCAAAAAGATAAAGGAGCTCGAAAGAAAAATCGAAGCCCTGATGTCTGTTCGGGAGGTGAAGAGGACCGGCATTCCGTGTCCTTACCCGAGAAAGTGGGATTCGATCCCGTATCCGGCGAAGTTCAACCTGATCAACTTCACGCCGTTCAACGGAAAGGGCTCGCCCACTCAACATCTGATCTACTTCAAGTCTCACTTGGGAGTAATCTCGGGCAACGAGCCTTTGATGGTTCGGTCATTCGTTGGCACCCTTCGCGGGCCTGCCTTCGATTGGTACCGCCGTCTCAAGCCCGGAAGCATCAACAGCTGGGAGGACTTGGAAGGCATGTTTCTCGCCCATTTCTTCGATGATGACACCGAGGTGTCGATCAGGACACTCTTCGACGAGAAACAAAAAGGCGGAGAGTCGGTGGATACCTTCATCAAACGCTTCCGCAATCAGGCAATGAACTGCAGGGATCCCGTCACGGAGGAATTCCTCTTGCAGACTTGTCAGAACAACTTGTCCATTGACATCCTGGACGTGATGGGAATAGAGCCGCTCAATACCTGGAAAGAGTTGAAGGCTCGAGGAGAACAGGCTGAACGCTTCATCAGAAGGCGAAAGGTCGAGAGAAACCAACCGATGGTTAATCCTCCGAATTCAGATCTCGTACCTCATGATGAAGGGGACGTGCCCGCAACAGTTATTGACGATGATCAAACGTCACAACAGCAGTCCTGGGAACAACAGGAGAATTCGGACGAG
>NW_017975876.1:0-1590 GCF_001876935.1 Asparagus officinalis
AGTTAACAGGATTTGAGAGCTTGCAACGAGCTATTGAGAAAATCAGAGAAAAAATACTGAGAAAGGAAGAAAGCACAAATTGAGAACTTACAATAATAACTTTCTTATCATTGATGAGGTCTGCAACATCATCCGAGGATTTGACCTCAGCAGAAGCAGGACCAACTTGCTTCTTCAAGTATTCAACTATGCCATCAGCATCCCTAGGACCTTTGTACTCTTGGATATTCTTTCCCTCATCCCTAAAGATCTTTAGTGTGGGGAAGCCGCTCACTTCATACTTAGTGGCAAGCTCTCTATTGACTTCGTCATTAGCATCAACTTTAGCAAGAACAACTGGAGGGTCATGCTTACTCAGCACCGATGCAGCTTTCTCATACTACAAGGAAAAAATACTAAAATTTTTTAGGAATCCAAAACAAATAAAAGAAGGAAAATAGTAATGTGTAGTCAACGTATATCAATGGAACTATAGGCACTGTAGCTTGTTTTCTTAAATTATTACCTCAGGAGCCAGATTCTTACAGTGTCCACACCTGTCAAATTAGGAGTGTAACATGTAGTTAGTAATGTGTAGTTTCTCACTCACATTATAGCTGTAGCCACAGAATAATGCAAAGGCCATTCATCATCTGCTGTTCATAAGTTCCAATATATCAATGCTAACTGCATGTTTTAATACTCGGTTCTACAGACACACAACTAGACACGAGGAAAGCTTCTTACATGGGATCTAATTCTCCTGATTCAACAGCCCAATGCTCCCATTCCGATTAAAACAAAGAAGAAGATCATGCCCCTTCATACCGTCCCCAAGAGATAAAGAAACATTGATAATAGATGCTATATATCATGTCTAGTACGTGCATATGTCTATACCATCCCCATTCCTCAACAGAAGAAAAACATACAAAACAAGCTGCAAGGACAAATAAAGAAAAAGCAAACTTCAGTGACTTGGAAACATACAAAGTCTGTTTTTTTTCCCTAATATGAAATCAGTTGCCAGCACGAGACAACATAAAATAGGTACTTCGAGTGAAGTTTCGATTCATAACACACCTTTTTTATTATGTATGTTAAAATGCTCCATAAAAGCATCAGCTTAGACATGCATGATAAGATAATAGTATATTTGCAATGGGATTCCCGATTCTTGAAAGATTAAAAAAAAACCTAAGAAACAAATGCAAAATTTTTAATTCTTACAAACTAATATTATTCTCATCATTTTTTTGGGTGATCCATGTAAGCTTCTTGTGACCACACTGTAAACCCACGACCACGTAAACATTCAGAACTCTCCCTAACAATTTCCATAATTCAGTAAAAGTAAGCGAAAATTAAGTTGCTGAACCTTGTTCTTATTTCTTCCATCATTAATTAGAAGTGACAAGCAACTAACACCACATGCCACCATCTTAAAATTTTAAAATTCTTAAAATCATATCATCAAAGAGCCAGCTTTGATCCACGTAGGGTAAACCCTAAATGAACTTGAGCAGAGATCTGCTCCCCCATAAACACAATCAAGCGATCACGACCCCAAATCAAACATCAAAGAATAAGAAATTACCAAGGAGCGTAGAA
>NW_017975877.1:0-1586 GCF_001876935.1 Asparagus officinalis
TAATCCTTATCTTTATACCATATATAAATTGATGAAGCAAGCTGTATTTTACGCCAGGATACAGGAGAAGTCCAGAAAGAAACAATAAGAATCTTTTTTTTCTCGCAATATTCCTCATGTGCAAATTCTCTATACCTAAAGTTCTTTTAATAAAGCAAGGATTATTTCTCTTTGATTTTCAATCGGAGCAACAAATGAAAGAGATTTTAGAGGCTGGGCCATGGTTCTTTGGATCAAGACAGTTTGTTTTAAAACCTTGGTCTCTTGACACTGATATTGAGAAAATTCAAGATTACACTTACCCTATGTGGATTCAGTTGCCAAATCTAAAATTGAATTTGTGGAGCTCCTCTGGTATCAGCAAGATTGCCAGCATTGTTGGTAATCCTATTACCACAGATAAGCTAACTGCTACAAGGGAAAGATTATCTTATGCAAGAATCTTGATTGAAGTTAATTGCCTCTAAAAGAACCTCTCCCTGATCAGATTGTTATCCAAGGACCTGATGGGAAGTGCTATAACCAAAGGATAGTGTATGAACTCAAACCAAGATGGTGTACAAATTGTAATATAATTGGGCACATGACTGAGCAATGTAGAAGGCAAATTATGAAAAAAATGTGGGTTCCCAAGCAACAAGTGACAAGTACACTAGCTTCGGGTGAACATGTTCATATTTTACAGAAGAGGGCTAATGGTTCTGAAAAGGAGATAAATATGCATGCACAAAATGTGGTTTCTCCTGTTAATAGACAAATACAAGAGCCTATTATAAATCAAGATTCTGCTGAAAAAGAGAATGAGAATTCTTGAAAGAATCAGCCTCATAAACATGCACCAACAGTACCCAGTTCTGGGAAAGACTCTTTGTAGGTTTCCAGGAGTAATTATATGGGTTTGGCAAACATAACCTCCCCTACTGTAAATGTCTCTGATTTTTCAAGTGTTAATAGGGAAAATGCTGCTAAAAGGATTAATATTGGTGACAAGGCAAACCTGGCATCTTCTTATATACAGACATCCCAATTCTCTTTATTGAACTGTTAGGTTCATGATCTTGACCCTTCTAACTTGGATAGAGGTGGATTATCCCAATAATGCAACTAGCCATTTGGAATATTAGAGGGTTGAACAAATCCTCTAAACACATGATTGTTAAATAGTTTGTTCATGATTTCCATCTTTCTTTCATAGCTCTTTTAGAAACAAAAGTTGCAGGCAATAAAATGCAATGGATTGCAAGGAAAATGGTTAAAAATTGGAATTGGATTTCTAATTCTCAGCAAGCTAATAATGGAAGAATTTGGATTCTGTGGGATAATAATATACTCTCTGTTCAATGCATATCATCTTCTGATCAGTTCATATCATGTAATATTAATTCTATGGATGGAAAGCTCTCATGCATTATTACTGTGGTCTATGCACTAAATAATCTGGAAGGTAGAAAGGAGCTTTGGCATGATTTACTTTCTCTCAAACAAAATGTTACCTGTCCCTGGATCATTGGGGGTGACTTTAATGCCATAATCAGCAATGAGGAAAAGTTAGGGGGTGCTCTTGTCTCTGACTATGATACTGAAGA
>NW_017975878.1:0-1586 GCF_001876935.1 Asparagus officinalis
GATACTGTACCATCTGAACAATGTGGAGCTGCATCGATCTCCACCACCTGCGATATCTCCTCCGTCGGGGTGCTCTCCACATGATGAGAGCTGGGAAGCTTCAAAACCGAAGCCTCATCAAAAGTAATGTCTCTATTCAGTACAATCTTTCTATCAAATGGATCTCATAGCTTGTATCCCTTGACACCACGCTTGAATGCTACAAATATGGTCTTTCTAGCTTGAGGTTCCAACTTATCAGTCTTAACATGATAGTATGCAGGGCACCCAACTACCTTGAGCTGGTCATAGTCATGTGTTGGCTTTTCTGACCATATCTCTATAGGGGTATTCCCCTCAATAGGAGATGAAGGCAGCCTGTTAATGAGGTGGCTCGCATATGAAGGTGCCTCAGTCCAGAAAATCTTCTCCAAACCACTATGTGCTAACAAACATCGGATCTTCTCCAGCAAAGACCGATTTAACCTCTCTGCCACATTATTCTACTGGGGTGTATGACTAACCATAAAGTGCCTCTCTATGTCCTCGTCTCGACATAGCTGCAGAAAGGGGTCTGAAGTATACTCACCGTCGTTGTTGGATCGTAATGTTTTGATCTTTCTCCCAGTCTGTAGTTCTAATCTCTTCTTCCACTCCACAAATAAATCTAGGACTTTACTCTTCTTTGCCATGGTGTACACCCAATAATGCCTAGAATAGTCATTAACGAACGTGATAAACCAATGTCGACCACCAAGTGATGTCGTCTTGGTAGGACCCTAAATATCTATGTGCACATAATCTAGGATACCCCTCATCCCATGGATGGCTGTCCTGAACTTCACCTTCATCTTCTTGCCAAGAACACAGTGCTCATAGAACTCAATCTTTCCACTCTTAGCTCTCTTCAATAGCCCATGCTTTCACGAAGCCTGCAGTGACTTTTCTCTTGTGTGCCCTAACCTGTAGTACCAAATTCTACTCATGTCCGCCTCTAAAATAGCTGAAGCTACTTGGACAACCTCGGTGCTCCCCTTTAGATAATATAAATTTTGATTACGGACTCCCTTCATCACCACCAATGATCCTTTAGTAACATTTGCTACAGCGTTTTCAAAGGTTATATTGAATCCCTTCGCCTCCAAAGCTCCAACTGAGATAATATTCATCTTCAGCTGAGAAACGAATCTTATCTCCTTTAATTCATGGACTACTCCATCATGCATCCGAATCCTCACGGTACCTATCCCACAAATACCACATGATTGATCATTTCCTATGACAACAAGACCCCCATCGAGTCTCTCAAATGATGTAAACCAATCTCGTCTGGGAGTCACATGATAAGTAGTGCCAGAATCAAAGAATCCAATCTGATGCATCTACATGGTTCACATCTAGAGTAATCAATAGAGAAAAGCTCAAATCATCGGAATCATCGCCTTTCGTAATATTCACCTCATTGACCTTCAGACCCTTTTTCTTGTTATTCTCCTTCTCCTTGATCTTTGGACAACCTCTCTTTCAATGTCCCTACTCCTTACAGAATGCACATTGGTTCTTTGCTAACTGGTGATGGATTCTAGACTTTGACCTTCTCCTATTAC
>NW_017975879.1:0-1585 GCF_001876935.1 Asparagus officinalis
TTTTCTTAAGCTTTGGTCTAATCAAAACACGATTTAAAACATGGCAAGCCGTATTGACGGCTTCCGGCCTAAAGTATTTTGGCAAGTCAAAAGAATTAAGCATAGAGCGTGTCATCTCTTGTATGGTACGATTTTTCCGTTCAACAACACCATTTTGTTGTGGTGTTCTAGGAGCGGAAAACATATGAGTTATACCATGATGAGCACAAAAATCATAGAAAAATTCATTTTGAAATTCACCACCATGATCACTTCTTATTTTAACAACTTTCAAATCTTTTTCATTTTCAATTCTTTTAACATGATTGGTAAACTCTTCAAAACAATCATTTTTCTTAGCAAGAAATATTGTCCATGTAAAACGAGAAAAATCATCAATAATCACAAAAACATAGTGTTTGCCTCCAAGAGAGGTAACACGCATAGGACCAAATAAATCAAGATGAAGTAATTGCAAGGGTTTAGAAGTTGATACCTCATGGATGGATTTGAAAGAAGATTTTGTTTGTTTACCTTTGGCACAATCCTCACAAATTGTATCTTTTATGAAGTGCAAGCTAGGTAGCCCTTTCACAAGATTCTTCTTAGACAATTTTGATATTAACTCCATATTTGCATGTCCAAGTCTCTTGTGCCAAATCCAAGGATTTTCATCAATTGCCGCAAGACACTTTACATCTTGATTAACTAACTCATTCATCTCAAAAATGTAAACATTAGACTTGCGATTTGCAATAAAAACAATTTTTTTCATCCATACTAATGATGCATTTATCCGGTTTAAAAGAAATATCAAAACCTTTATCACTCAATTGACTAATGCTAAGAAGATTATGATTCAAACCACCTACTAAATAAACATCTTCTATTATGGGTGAAGGTTTCTTACCAATAGAACCAATACCAATAATTTTACCTTTCTCACCTCCACCGAAGAAGACATTGCCTCCTTCAATCCTTGATAGGGTTGCAAATAACTCTTTGTTGCCCGTCATGTGATGTGAGCAACCACTATCAAGGTACCACATCTCCTTACGTCGTTGCCGTGACGTTCCCTACAAAAGAAGAAGATGAAGGTGTAGTAGCTTTAGGTACCCATGTCTTGGGTCCTTGGTGGTTAGTAGTCTTGGTACCTTTGGGTACCCATATCAAACCATAAAAATCTTCATTGTCTTTGATTCTACAATGAGTAGAAATATGTCCATGTCTCATACAATATGTGCACACAAAATTTCTTTTGTATGCATGAGAGTGAGAGCCATAAAACCTATTTCTACCATGATGATAATTAGCAAGAACATGAGTGGGTCTAGTCCTACAACCCTCAATTTCTAATCTTTCAATCTTTGATCTTAATTGCTTATTCTTGAAATCGAGATCTCCTAGCAATTCATCTTTAAGAGCAAGAGAGGTTGTTAGTTGTTCTAGCTTAATATCACAAGAGGCATGCAATTTTTTAAAAGAAGAGTATTCTTTAGACATTCTTTTAAATTCAAAATTCAACTCTTCTAAAGCTATAGCTATGTCACATTGCATATAGAAAGATTTACTTTCGGCCTCGGATATTACCTCATGTTCATTTGCC
>NW_017975880.1:0-1585 GCF_001876935.1 Asparagus officinalis
ACTCCCGATATGTATGACACTCTCTGGGATCTTACTTGTCACTATTATACCTCCTTGGTCCAGACTTCTACTCTAGCGAAAAGGAAGAGGCAGATCAGCTTGAAGCAGTTTGCTAGCTATTTGTTCCAGAGTTTGGAGGGTAATTCCAGCGAGCCCATTCGTGAATTAGACGTGTTGACCCCTACCACCGTTAATGAGTTGTTGGAGAAGGCTGAGGCTCGTTCTTACACCATTGCCAGTGCTGAGGGAGCTTTTCCTGCGGGAACCAAGTTTCGTTCTTTTCTCTGCCGTGCACAGAAGTCCATTGGGCCCCGGACTCTACTAGCAGGCTACCTTGCCCTTTGGTTGAAGAAATGTGTTGTCCCGTACCAGCCTTCAGATGCTCTACCTATCGAGGTGCTCTTCCCTGCAGTTCAGCTAGCTTACGGGAGAGAGCTTTCCCTGCTCCCAGCGATGATTGCTGGCATCCATTGCGGGCTTAGGTGTCTAGTCAGCAGTTTTACCCAGATGGGTTCTGAACCATCGACTGAGCTTATTTGTCCGAAGGTCAAGCTTCCTTACGCATATCTGATGGCGTGGCTCGTTCTCCACCGTCCCGACTTGATGTCGGCGCCCAGCGTTGTTGACATCCCCGTCCCTTTCAGAGAAGAGCAGATGGCTTGGGAACAAATTCAGTGATGTTCAACGAGAGCTTCGAGTCCGTAAGAACTGGGAGTTCTTCAAGTGTTTTCCTCACTTTTCAGGTCGCTATGGCGACGTGCTGATTGACGAGGAGAAACCTAGAAGTGACTGGACTGTTCTCGACGTTGGTTGTTTCCGCTGGTTAGTGAACATCAGCGTTGGGTATCTTGTCCTCCGGGTGAAGAATCAATGCCATATAGAGCCTTACCTTCCCTGCCGCTTTGCTCGTCAGTTCGGCTATGACCAACTATATGTCGGGAATCCAAGCCGTGGCCTGCAGGTTGAGGGAGGACTTATTGATGGCGTACGAGCATGGCTGTGGACTATGGTGGGCTGCACTGGAGCCCATTTTGCTCTTCCTTCCTATAGGCGTAAGCCGCTGACCACTTTCCTTAGTTGCAAGTGGTTCCTTTCCGCCTATGAATCCATAGGTGTGAGGAGCCTTTCAGAGTTACAGTCTGAGTACTCGGTCCGGGCTGCTATGATGGCTGCTCGCAGGGCTAAGCTTGCTCAGAAGCGGAGAAAGGGGTATGCCAAATCTCTTTTCACAGATGATGAAGAGCTCCTTCCTACGGGTGACGACGACGAGACCTCCGAGGAAGAATATGTGGATGCAGATACCGACAGAGGAGAACTCGATACCGGTTTGTCCTGCTTCTTCGATTTTCCTTCTCCATTCTAATTGGTATAAACGACAGCT
Organism: Asparagus officinalis; assembly: GCF_001876935.1. Taxonomy (NCBI): domain Eukaryota; kingdom Viridiplantae; phylum Streptophyta; class Magnoliopsida; order Asparagales; family Asparagaceae; genus Asparagus; species Asparagus officinalis. The sequence goes on from NW_017975880.1 coordinate 1,382, forward strand.
CTTGTTTGTTTAATGAAATGACCATTGTCACTTTAGGTAGGACAGTTGACGATCATGAGCCGCCAGCTCCTCGTTATACGAGCTCATGGCCCGACGATCGAGCTCCCACACACGTTGAAACATGTGACAAGCCTTTGCATGACCGACCTGTTGGTCCTAGGAGGGTCGGTGCCCCGAAAAGGAAGAAGACTGTACATAAGTCCC
>NW_017975881.1:0-1583 GCF_001876935.1 Asparagus officinalis
GGCTGAGCTTGAACAGACTTATGCGTTAGAGCTGTCAAAACTTGAAAATCAGATTAGTCAGTATAAACTCTTGTAATCGGAGAACATATATTTTTGTAGCTTTGTTTAAAAATTCTTGGTCAACATAGTGAACTTTTTTGCTCATTATATTGAATCTTTTTTTTTTGCTCATTGAGGTTTTATTATGATTATTCATTCTTGTTTAGAATAAATAACCATCATAATTATAGGATTTTTGGCAAATCCTCAGCCATCAACGGATTTGATATGCCTTTACCGATTACCGTTTGAATCGGGCTAGTATGCGAATTATCTAAGTCCGTTTCACATATAACGTTGCGCTAAAAGAATTAAACTCTTTTAGACTTTAAACTATCATATTGAATATGTAGGCTACATGTGTTAGATGTAGGCTTATCTCTAATAAGGATTTGAGGGTAGGAAAATAGTTTAGACTCACGTACCTATTGGAGTATTCAGGTCTCTTTTTTGTTGGTAGAGATGAACCCAGAATCGGAGAGGAAGAATTTTATATTCTATCTCCTGGTCTCTTGTTTGTTGGTAGAGATAAACCCAGAATTGGAGAGGAAGAATTTTATATTCTATCTCCTGGTCTCTTGTTTGTTGGTAGAGATAAACCCAGAATCGGAGAGGACGAATTTTATATTCTATCTCCTGGTCTCTTGTTTGTTGGTAGAGATAAACCCGGAATCGGAGAGGAAGAATTTTATATTCTATCTCCTGGTCTCTTGTTTGTTGGTAGAGATGAACCCAGAATTGGAGAAGAAAAATTTTATATTCTATCTCCTGGAATAAAGGAAACTCGAAGTGGGATCTCCACTTGGAGAATCTGGAGTGATTTGAATAACCCTAACTGTCGTAAGGTTTGATTATCCAATTTGAAAGTGGGCCTTTCGTTCGCAAAATGAATCGAAAGGAGATTTTGGCTGTGGTCCTAACTGTAGTAAGGTTTGACCAAGTGGGAGTTTTGAGATGATCTTAACTGCAAGAATGTTAGATCATTTAATTTGTGGACCTCTCGTTCATGGAACGAATCGAGAGGGGATTTTGGTTGTGGTCCTAACTATTTAAAGGTTTGACCAGGTGAGGAATAGGAGTAGGGTACAAATAACAATGGGTTTGTTGATTTGCACAAACTACTCGGTGAGAAATTTTGACTTCAAACATTTAATATGAAATAATTTGCCGACTGATACAGACTGATGATCATTGATTAATCCGACCGGTGGGGGTTTCATAGTATGAGATTACAAATTATTGAATCTCATCTTCTATGATCATATTACAAGGTTTTGTGAGGAAAGATTAATTGTCATTAAATCTCATCTCAACAAAAGTAATAAAAGGTTCTTAATTATTTTTATAACAATTAAGAACATATCATTCGCATAACCAGTTTTCAGTTAGAATAATCAACTGATATCGGGTTATCCTGAAATATCCCATATAGGATTCTCTAGGAATTTCCCGTTTTACATAGGTTATCCTGAACATATTACGGATAATACTTTTTCAGGAACTTCCCATTTATCGGCATCATTAATTTGTTGCCATCCTGAGTA
>NW_017975882.1:0-1582 GCF_001876935.1 Asparagus officinalis
TGGAGATGGTGATGGTGATGATATTGGAGGAGGTGATGACTGATTGAGTTTCTTCATGTGATGTTTTTTTTTATTTGTTTTTGACGCTTTCTTCTGGGTTGTAAAATTTGATAACTCTGTTTTATTTGAGTGTAATAACTCTATGATGCTTTGTGGAACAACTATGTATGGTTTTGTGTGACGTTTTATGTATGACTTGCTATCTCGTGAACAAACCTATATTTATGCAAAAATATGTTGCTTCTAATGCCTATATGATGTTCTTTGTGGCTTATTATGTTCAGGTTATTTCTTTTATAAATCAATGCCTATATAAAATAACTTTCATGTTTAAGTTTTGTATTTTCATGCACATCTATGATGCCTAAATGATGATTTGTAATTGCTTATGCTAGTTTATCATTTCATGATCAATGCATGGTTAAGACAATAACCATGTTTTGTTTCTTGCATATTTTTTATTATGCATAAGTTTGATGGATAGTTGTCGGTTTAGCTCCTGTATATATGCTCTATTGATGTCATCTAGTCTATTTGACAGGGGGAGTTTTTGACATAAATTTCTTTATTTTTCTTATCTATGCTTATAAGCAGGGGGAGCATTGCTCCTATCTTTCATTTTTCCCTCTTTTTGATGTTGTCAAAGGGGGAGAAAATACCACATATAGCTTACAAATTAACTTCTGTTATATATGGTCATATGGTCATGTATGATTTATTCTTGTTTTGGCTCATATGTGGATTATCAGTGTATACTTCGTGGATTATCAGTGTATACTTCATATTCATGTATAAATTGTTTGCCATCATCAAAAAGGGGGAGATTATTGACCCTATAGTTTTGATGATGATTTAACAAACAATTTATTACCAATAAGTTTTCTAGTGTTTTGTGTTTTTGTTCTCTTTTCAGGTATTTCAACACGCGTCATTAAAGCGTTAAAGATTCAAGTTCATCTGCGTGTATTTACCTGGGTATTTGTTTAGTTTACTTACATATATTGTATGATTATATCTAAGCTCAATATATATACACTTAACACGATTTTTTGACGTTTTCTATCATATAGATGATTTTTCATTAAACGTTGTTAAAATATCGTTATCTCTTGTTTACAGCTCTCTCATACTTTATTATATACATATAATATATGCACAATATATATATATATGAATATTTACAAGTCCTATATCAACTTTCAATTTCATAAAAATACAGGTTTTCTAAGCATTTTTTAAAAACAGGTAGTTTTCACAAACGAATTTTGTTTTTCCAAAAATTCCTTTTCAAACATGTTCATTTCATCATTTATAAACTTTCCCCAAAGTTTCACTATTTTTGGATATGAATTGATGTTTTTAACGAATTTTCAAAACTGCCCAAAACCTGTCATTTTACATGTTTTTAACGAATTTTCAAAACTGCCCAAAACCTGTCATTTTACCCATATCAGTTTTCGGTCGACCGACGGTTGTCTGTTTTCTGAGAAACTTTCTAGTGTTTTTCCAGTCAACCGGAATTTCCGTCGGTCGACCGAAATTTACGTCGGTCGACCGCCAGCTTTAAAACATTGTTTTCTCA
>NW_017975883.1:0-1581 GCF_001876935.1 Asparagus officinalis
CGGATAATTGTAGTGATACTCATTTCCGCTCCGTGTCGCAAAAGCTTCTTGTTCTTCTTCAGAGAGCGGAAAAGCGAGGATAATTGTAGTCATACAGTGTTATGTGATCGATGCGGAGACTTCATACAACTTACTATTGGGTCGGCCTTGGATCCATAGTAACGTGATAATTCCCTCTACTCTCCATCAGTGTTTGAAGTATGTCGACACTGACAATGAGGTTAGGACGGTGGTCGCGGATAAGCAACCATTCAAGGGGTATGAGAATTATTTCACCGATTCTCTCCTTTATGGTAACGAATCCGATACTGAACCATCGGCCCAGGGCACAGACAGCGGAGAAGAAGCTGATTCTGAAGCCGGATTCGATTACAATGGCGGTTTTGTTTTAAATGACATTGTACCCTTTGTAATCAATCTTGACGATGAACAATCGTCAGATGCAGATTGTAACTGGCAACTTGCCGATATTGCAATAAAAGATGATTTAGAGTACTCCTTGTCTCTTGATGATGTGATGAAAGGGCTGTATGATAATCCTGAGTTGTATATGCCGATCCGATCATCCTATGTAACCAAGGAACACCTTCAGCATTCTTTCGGAACCACCATGGTCATCCCGAACAAAGTAAGAGGTGCTAAAGAAGTGATTTACGGTAAAGGAAAAAGCTCTCCGTTACCAGATCATTTCCTAAGTGAAGACGAAGATGATGACAAACCTGGTCGACACCTATCCAAGTATAGTCCAGAAGCGCGCAAGCTCATGGAAAAGCAGGGTTACGATTTCACACTTGGAGAAGGTTTATACTTCGATCGAGGTCCTCGTAATCCAACCAAAGCAGTATATGTACCAAAAGGTAAACCTGAGGATTATTATAAATATGGCCGAGGCTTAGGTTATGTTTCATCAGATGACGAATGTGGTTGGCAAATCATCGATCAAATTGCTAACAAAGCCAAGAAAGGATACTCTCCCGATGCTTCAGAGTGGGACTCCGATACAAGTCTGGGAGAAGTTTTCAAAACCCTAATGTCAAATATGGCTACAGCCGATCCATCCACCATGGAAGACGACGATCAAATGCCAACATGGGAAGACCCGTGGGTTCACCATCTGAATATGCAATATGGCGATAGGTTCGAGCAAAGAGAACCACCCACTGAAGATAAAATAGTCCAGATTAACATGGGTGATGAGGCCAACCCAAAGCCTATATTCATCAGCGACAGTCTTCCCCCAGATGAGAAGGAGGAATTGATTGCTCTCATCAGGGAATATATCGACGTCTTCGCATGGAATTATGAAGACATGCCAGGGCTCGACCCCAATGTCGCAATGCACCGCCTCGATATCAAGCCGGATGCCAAACCTGTCAAGCAACAGCAAAGACGGTTTCGTCCGCAGATTATGGAAGCCATTGAGGCAGAGGTTAAGAAGTTAATCGAATCAGGATTTATCCGAGAGGAACAACATCCAGACTGGTTAGCCAACATCGTTCCCGTCATGATGACTTGCCAGATTGTTCGCGGGGAAAATGGTTTTCTTCTTCATTGAAATAATTGTCATCTTGGGTTACAAAA
>NW_017975884.1:0-1580 GCF_001876935.1 Asparagus officinalis
GTGGGATTCGATCCCGTATCCGGCGAAGTTCAACCTGATCAACTTCACGCCGTTCGGCGGGGAGGGCTCGCCCACTCAGCATCTAATCTACTTCAAGTCCCACTTGGGGGTAATCTCTGGCAACGAGCCTTTGATGGTTCGGTCATTCGTTGGTACCCTTCGTGGGCCTGCCTTCGACTGGTACCGCCGTCTCAAGCCCGGAAGCATCAACAGCTGGGAGGACTTGGAAAGCATGTTTCTCGCCCATTTCTTCGATGATGACACTGAGGTGTCGATCAGGACACTCTTCGACGAGAAACAAAAAGACGGAGAGTCGGTGGATACCTTCATCAAACGCTTCCGCAATCAGGCAATGAACTGCAGGGATCCCGTCACGGAGGAATTCCTCTTGCAGACTTGTCAGAACAACTTGTCCATTAACATCTTGGACGTGATGGGAATAGAGCCGCTCAATACCTGGAAAGAGTTGAAGGCTCGAGGAGAACAAGCTGAACGCTTCATCAGAAGGCGGAAGGTCGAAAGAAACCAACCAATGGTTGACCCTCTGGATTCGGATCTCGTACCTCATGATGAAGGGGACGTACCTGCAACGGTTATTGACGATAATCAAACGTCACAACAGCAGTCCTGGGAACAACAGGAGAATTCGGACGAGGAGCTCCAAAACGAGTACTCGTTCAAAGACGAAGACGTTCCAGCTATCTTCGAGACCCTTCTCGAAAACAACAAAATCAAGCTCCCGCCTATCATGAATCAGGAGGAAGCTGACGATTCTGCGGAACCAACGTATTGCGAGTACCACAGGAGGATCCTCCATCCCACCAAGGATTGCTTTGCCCTCAAGAATAGCATCCAGACCTTGGTTGAAGTCGGCATTATAACGTTAGGGTAAGCCAATTGAAAGCGGCCAAAACTCCGACGAGTATACGAGTATAAACTGCTTCTCACACTCCGATAAGTATAAAAGTATAAACTGCTTCTTACGACTCCAAAGAGTATACGAGTATAAACTGTTTCTCATTCCTCCTACCGGTATAAGAGGTTAAACTGCTCCCTGATACTCCAATAGGTATATGAGTCTAAACTATTTCCTACCATTGACGGGAAGTTCCTGGAGGATATTACGCTAATATTCTTAAGGATAACCCGGTCGGACAACCAAGTCAAACCCAGTTCCAAGAGAGAAACTGGGGGTGGATTATCCAATGCATCGGGAAGTTCCCGAAAGAATACCACATGGGTATTCTTAGGGATAACCCAATCATTGTGGAATTGGTGAATAAGAAATTCACGTTCGAACTCTGAAGGCCAGAATGTCTCTTCTTATTCTCTAACTCTTATGAGTTATTTTTGTGAGAAGAGATCCAACCTTCTGATAGGTTAATCTTTCCTCACCAAACCATCCGCTGATCAAATCAAGCGACAGTGGACCCACCAACATTCCCATCTGCCAGTCATTGGCGTTTCTCAGACTCAACGTGCTAGGTACTAAACGCCTAACATTAAAAGTCCCCCCTTTGAGTGGTAATATGGGTTGACACTTTCTTTGCTACCCGTATTCCACTCTCTTCGCTTTCTGG
>NW_017975885.1:0-1579 GCF_001876935.1 Asparagus officinalis
CCGTTCCTTAGTATTACCCTTCGTCGGTAATCCTAAGAAGAGCAAATATCTCGTTTTAGCCGAGATAGGTGCTTCAGGCTTCTAGATCTCCCCGCGGATCGACGAAGCTCTGTCCGATTTTTCTGGAACAGATCTGAGTGCCCGGTAGTCCACGGATATCGACGTCCCCGTCACAGGCCAAAGACCCACGCAAGTAAGAGACGATAAACGGATCTTGCGTTTATTTTCAAGAAAGTTGAAATTTTTATTTTCGTTATTTGAATTCATTTGTAACGACTAAAGTTTTAATGAAATCAATGATGAAGGCAACTTTCGACGAAAACAAACTGGAAAGGATTCCCCTACCCAACACTTAATATATTTTAAGTCTCACTTAGGAATAATCTCCGGCAATGAACCCTTGATGGTACGGTCATTCGTTGGCACTCTTCGCGGAGCGGCCTTCGATTGGTATCGTCGCCTTAAGCCGAACTTCTTCGACGACGACACTGAGGTCTCAATCGGCACTCTGTTTGATGAGAAGCAGAAGAATGGTGAGACAGTCGAAAACTTTGTGAAGAGGTTCCGAAATAAAGCAATGAATTGTAGGGATCCAGTCAGCGAAGATTTCATCCTCGGGACCTGTCATAACAATCTTTCATTGGACATCTTGGAAGCCATGGGAATGGCACCGCCAAAGACCTGGAAGGATCTGAAGGTGCGAGGAGAATGAGCCGAACGATTCTTTAAAAGGAAGAAGGCGGAAAGGGGTCAAATAGCTAATAATGCTCCGCAACCAAATTTTGTCCCTAGGGGTAAAGGAAAAGCACATGCAAATGCCGTGAACGCAAATCAAACATTCGAAGTGCAAGCGCAACCGCAACCGCAACAGCAGCAGCAAAAGGCGCCTCAACAATCAAGGTGGCAACAGCAGACCCAGAAGCCAAAAGCCTCGGAGCCGAAGTTTCTAAAAGTCTATTCGTTCAAAGAGGATGAAGTTCCCGGTATCTTCAAGTACCTCATTGAGAATAACAAGATCAAATTGCCTCCAGTCCAGGATCAGGAAGATGCCAAGAGAATCAATGATCCAAAATACTGCGCATTTCATAGAGCGGTGCACCATCCTACCAAGGCGTGCTATGCCCTTAAGGACAAGATCCAAGCTCTAATCGATGTCAGGGTCATCACCATGAAGCAGCCGAAGGAGAAGAGAGTGGGAGCAAATGCGGTATCAATTAGTTTCGGTTCTTTTCCCTTATACCGATTCCAGCATGAGCCAGTAATGAATGCAGTAGTGAAGACGGTGAACGATGATCCTCACAAGCAGCGCCAGAAAGGACTTGTGCCACACACAGCCCCTAATGGTGAGATTCTTTGGGTTCATCCAGATTTGATTGGAGATGAGCAATGGACTGGAACCTCTTCCAAGAAAAATTCAAAAGGAAAGGGTAAGTCTTGTTATGGAGCTTCTGCTATTCCAGGAGAAGACGACGAAGAAATTCCCGCCTTCCCGCTTTCTGAAGATGAACATGAAGCCTTTGCAACCCGGAGTGGGAATGAGTATCACTACAAGTACCCGGATGCTTCCGAGCAATTAGGT
>NW_017975886.1:0-1577 GCF_001876935.1 Asparagus officinalis
TTCTCGATAAACGAGAAATTCATCTTTAGCTCAGTAATCAAACCTTCCGACAGTTAGGGTTATCTGAATATTTTCGAACCTCGGGGTGGAGATTCCACTCTTGGTTTCACCCTTCCGGATTCTGGGGGTGGAGATCCAACCTCGAGTTTCCTTTCCAGTTGAAGATAGAATATAAAATTCTTCTTTTCAGCATCGGGAGATAGAATATAAAATTCTTCCTCTCCCATTTCGGGTTCGTCTTTGCCCCAAGAGAAGACACCATCTTATTCAACTCCCAAAATCTGTGCCTCACGGGTACAGGGAAGTTTATCCCGAATCCTAAGCAGGGATAAGTCTGCGCCTAACACGCGCTGCCGGTTTAGTCTTTTTCCGTACAAAAAGACACCAGGGTTCGATTCTGGGGTATTCTATCCTGAAACCTAAGTAAGGATAAGGTCTGCGCCTGACACGCGCTGCCGGTCAGTTCTTAACCGTTTAAAAAGAACACCCGTTCACATATTCAACATTGTGGTAGGTTGTTATTAATAACACCAAAATCCATGCCTTACACGCATGGGGAATTTCATCCTGAATCCTAAGAAAGGATATGCCGACGCCTAACACGCGTCGCAGGTTTAGTCTTTTACCGATTGAAAAAGACACCAGAATACCAGTCTGGGGTATTTTATCCCGAAGCCTAAGTAGGGATAAGTCAGCGTCTAATATACGTTGCCGGGTAGCCTATTCCCGTAATAATGGCGAACCCTATGTATTCAACATCATAGCATAAAGTCTAAGAGCGTTAACTCTCTTAGCACAACGTTACATGCGGAACGGATTTAGACAATCCGCATGCTAGCCCGACTCAAACGGTAGTCGGTAAAGGCTAATCAAATCCGTTGAAAGGCTGGGGGTTAGCCAAAAACCTAAAGTCAACGCCTAACACGCGTCGCCGGGTAGTCTATTCCCGTGAGAAAGACGAAGTCTACGTATTCAATATCGTAGCACTAAGAGCGTTAACTCTCTTAGCACAACGTCACATACGGAACGGATTTAGACAATCCGCATGCTAGCCCGACTCAAACGGTAGTCGGTAAAGGCGCATCAAACCCGTTGATGGCTGAGGATTTGCCAAAAATCCTATAAATACGAAAGTCACTGACGCATCAGCTCCATTAGTTGGTCTCGTGACTTGAGCATCCAACGACATTCAAAACCCTAGGGTCAACGCCGGTCAACGCGTAACCCTAGGTCAACGCCATTAGACAATCCGCATGCTAGCCCGACTCAAACGGTAGTCGGTAAAGGCTAATCAAATCCGTTGATGGCTGAGGGTTTGCCAAAAATCCTATAAATACGAGAGTCACTGACGCATCAGCTTCATTAGTTGGTCTCGTGACCTGAGCATCCAACGACATTCGAAACCCTAGGGTCAACGCCGGTCAACGCGTAACCCTAGGTCAACGCCAGTCAACGCGTTGCGAGCAAAAATTCAACGTACGACGTTCAAAACCATAGGGTTAACGCCAGTCAACGCGTAACCCTAGGTCAACGCCAGTCAACGCGTTGCGAGCAAAAATTCAACATACGACGTTCGA
>NW_017975887.1:0-2173 GCF_001876935.1 Asparagus officinalis
GGAAATCCTCTCGAATACCGAGACTCTCTTTGGGGTTTTAGAACAGCAGCATTCTGACAACACCGCCTTCTTGATGATGTTGGCACACGGACAGTGAGGTTCCGTGTCTCGAGCACCTCTCTTTCGAGACTTACTTGCACCCCCAGCTCTATAATACAACTCATCAGTTTGATAACTGGAGCAATCCATAGAGTGTTGGCATGACTTCCCAGGTATAACACAATCATCATCAGACGAATGTGTTTCCCTCTGGGGATATGACGCTTTATTAGCGTTTTCAAAAGTCGCTCGTTCAAGTCTACGCTTTTGCGAGCGTAAAAACTTAACGGGCTCTTGAACTCCGACACGCGACCCGATGCGGTCGGCAATAGGGGTTTTCCCTTTGTTATCTATCTTGGGGGAATTAGCACGACCCCCAGTCGGGTTTATCAATTGGGGACCTTTCAACGGACCCAATCGCTCCTTGACAGGTGCTTTACCTCGGTTCTCCGGTAAGGGACCGAGACGACCTTTCAACGGAACCCTGGATCTAGAAGGACCCACGTTCTTACCTGACTCCGCCGTAGGTGCGGGGGCAAGGGAGACGGGATCTGGATTTGATGAAGGTTGGATGGCATTTCCGTCCACCTTTGCCTTTGGTGCTGGTTTTGCCTTTGGCACCCACATCTGCTTGTGTTTTGACGGCTTTTTGACCGTCTCTTCTTTCTGCATCTCTTCCGCTTTCTGCAGAAGGACTCGGGCATGCGCAAGCAACGCGCGGCGTTTCTTGATTCGCTCTTCGAGGGTTAAGCGAGTCCTCTTGACACGAACCTATTCGTTCGTTTCTGTCTTGGAGGAGGAGTTGGTTGTGCGCCGTTGTTGCTCTTGGCGCTGTCTGGACTTTAGATCCTCATTGTAGCGGATCCCGTCCATCGATTCTGCGGCCTTGGCCAATTGTCGTGCAAGGCGTTGTCGCCGTCTTTGGCGCGCTCTCTTTGACAAAGTTGGAGCACCTTCAGCAGTCGCCTTTGTGGCGGAAGGGAGATCTGGATCTGCAGCCTCGACCTCTTTGGATGCCGCCGGGATGTCACGGGGCACGGGTGCAGCAGCGGCGATGGGATCTTGGATCTTAGAGCCGAAGGTCCCGCGAACGTCTTTGGAAGATGAGGTCTTCCTGCGCCTGTTTGGAGAGGCGGATCTGGAGGAGGAGGAAGAGAGGTACTCTTCAAACTTCTGCTGATCGAACTCATATTCGATCTCTTCATTCACCCGGATCTTGAATGCCGGTTGCGTCACGATAGCCTCGGCAGCGAGGCTGTTGGCTCCCACTGTGGTCGCCAGCTTGTTTTCGTCAAAAGTTGCCTTCATCATTGATTTTATTAAAACTTCAAACGTTACAAATGAATACAAACAACAAAAATAAAAATTACAACTTTCTTGAAAATAAACACAAGATCCGTTTATCATCTCTTGCTTGCGTGGGTCTGTAGACGGTAAAAAAAATACCTCTATAGGCTTACAAGAAATTCGCCTGCGAGAAGAGCTCGCACGCTCGGTTCTCTGGCACGAGCCTAAATCGCATAGATGTCAGATATGTTCGATTCCAGGGTTCGCCTACGGTCGGCATCGCAGCAGCAGAGTTAAGATCGATCAAGGATGGCGGAAAGTTCGGCCTTCGCCCAAAAAACTCGCCTGGCCAACGTTCAGAGCTCGAATCCCGCCAGCATCCAGACCGTCAGTAAACGGTGGGTATCGCCACCACTGCTGAGTTGACTTTCCATCCCTCTCGCCGAGGGAGAGAGGCAGCAGTCCAAGACGTCAAAAGGCCGTCGCAGTAACCCACAGCAGCGAAGGACTGAACACGGTGTCGAGTCAACCTGAGATTCATTAAATGCGCTCACCTCGCTGTCTGTAGTCAAGAGCTAGATCCAGATCGGCACTACAGCAAGTTGAGACCACTCGAGTACTTGTGCACACTCTTTCGGCCGCCTCTCTGACCGAAGGAAAAGCACCGTGGCTCAAGCTGACGGGCCGGCACACACAGTAACGGTGATGCGGACAGACACTTCATCGATCTGACGAACTCAAAATGCGGTTCATTTAAATGCCGGTCATGATGGAGTTTCTTACACATCGACAACAGACGGCACGTTGCCAGTCTATACAAGAATGGGCTCCATCGTAGGTGAAGGGC
>NW_017975888.1:0-1576 GCF_001876935.1 Asparagus officinalis
CATATAAGACCTCATCACTAACCGGCCCAGGATCCATGGTGTACAAACCTGCACATATAATTATACACACGTCAATAATCAATCATATAGCAATTAGTCGTCATCATGCAAAACCGCACACCATCATCCTTACATAATGCCCACCGATGCTCGAATTGAGGCTTCAAGTTATTTTTAATCCAATTATGTGCATCTAATGACAAAGACTTGATTTTCTCCCTGCAATGTTCATACACTAATGTGTCGGTTGCACACCCGGCTTGCCACAAAAGATTTTGCAAATTAATCTCACCGTGTTTTTTCTTGAAATTATCTCTTATATGCCTTAAACAATATCGATGGTGATGTGGTGGACTAAAACCCTCATGTAACGCCCTTATAATTCCTTTCATCCTATCCGAAATAAAGGTAATTATTCTTGGCGCACGGACACTTGGAATCCACTTGTATATAAGTTCAAAAAACCACTTCTAACTAGACGTATCCTCCACCTCCACGACTGCAAATGCTAGAGGAAATAACCCGCTATTTGCATCTACACCGATCGCTACAAGAAGCACGCCTTTGTACTTTCCATATAAATGTGTACCATCAATGCTCAATAGCGGACGACAAAAAGTGAAGCCCTTAATAGCAGGACCAAATGCCCAAAACACGCGAGTGAACCTCTCCATACCCGGTGCAATCTCTTCGGATAATATTTCGTATTCAGTACCCGGATTATTTCGTTTGATAGCTTCAAGATATTGTGGAAGTAATTCATATGATTTTTCCCAATCTCCAAAAATTTTAGACAACGCTTTCCTCCTTGCATCATATGCCTTATATTTAGATATCTTAATCCCCCGCATGTCATATACCCTCTGAAATATCTGACTTGCATTCAGATCAAGTTCAGCTCTAACTTCAGGCATAATTAGCTTACATATATAAGAAGAAGATGCAGAATAATCATCGACATCCACCGACGGGTTGCAACATGTATGAAGTCCGCAATATCTACATATTACAAATTGCCCATTTGATGATTTTCTCACAGCGGCATTTAGCAACCAAGGACATTTTTTATTTCTCTCATCTTACTCATTTGCGTTCTCTACTTCATTCTTATCGTTAAAGAAGCATTTCACATTATAGTTTGTTGTATTAGTTTTTACCGGTTTGAATTTGACCCGATTCTTGATGGACCATTCTCGGATTGCAAAGATCAGTGCCTCCTTGCTCTCGAATAGATCCCTTTTTTTAAAAGTGAATTCCTCGGGTCGTTGTAAATTTGGACCAACATCAACAAATCCAGCTTGAGAAGTATTTATCCAATCCTCATTATGAAACTCGTCGGGCAATGGATCTTCAGCTTCCACATAATCATTGTTAACGTTAAATTGCTCCATCCAACGGGCGTCATCATCGATTCCAGCTGCCACATGCATGCTATCAATTTGCACGTCATCTTCTTCAATATGATCTGAATCATCATCTGCTTCATCTTCTATAATTGCTCTGACTTGTGGGTAACCCGTAACATGACCTGAAGCGTCGTTAAATATATTAGTTGACGTCCCACCGATAGAATACT
>NW_017975889.1:0-1573 GCF_001876935.1 Asparagus officinalis
GCTACCAAGAATTATTAGTAGTATCTGTATTTCTTTTTTGAGAAATTCTTCTTTGTGCAAGATGTATATAAGATTTCTTTCCTCCAACTCTATTTTTCTTGTTGATATGGTTTGCGCTCATTTCACTGATTTTAGTTTTTTGTTAGCTATGGCAATAGTGTTACTTCAAACTAGCTCCATATTTTATTGTTTGTGGGGGAAAATTAAGTAGACAAAATGGACAAATAATGATACTTAATCAGAAATTAATCGGCAATGATCTCAGGTAAGGGCAGATTTTTGTGAAATGGAATTAATTCAGCCTAAAACCGAAACCGATCCGAATTTCGGTTGGGCCAAATATTCGGATGAAGGGGAAAAAATATGGATCTGGATGAGAGTTTTGAGAATTCAAAAAATTCGGATTGGAACCTGATGGATATGCAAAATAATTCTACAGTCTTTTAGGTGACTCTAAGAAATCTTTGTACGAAGGCTCTATATGTTCAAAGTTATCTGCCTTAATGAAACTGCATCACATAATGAGCCTAAATAGGTAGAGTAAAAAATTATTTATAATGTTGCTCAAATTTTTGAATGAGGAGCTATTGCCAGGGGAATCAACACTGCTTAATTCGTATGACAAGGCCAAAAAGTTAATCCGAGACCTTGGCCTATCATATGAAAAAATTGATTCGTGTCCATTCTCTTGCATGTTGTTTTGGAAAAGTGATGAAGGTCTTGATACGTGTCAGAGATGAGATGCTTCTAGGTGAAAACTTGATAAACATAGAAAAGAGATCATGCACAAGGCAAATGGTAAAAAAATATCAAAAAAAATATTGCGATACTTTCCTCTTAAGCCGCTATTGCAAAGGCTTTACTTGTCTTCTAAGACAGCTTCTGATATGAGATGACACCATGAAAGACAAGTTCAGGATGGAGTGATGAGGCATCCAGTTGACTCTGAGGCTTGGAAAAAATTTAATGAGCTACATGAAAGCTTTGCCAAAGAGCCCCAAAATGTTGGGCTTGGGCTTTTAAGCGATGGTTTCCAGCCTTTCACAAATTCAAAAGTTTCATATAGCATATGACATGTTTTACTTGTACTATATAACTTACCACTATGGATGTGCATGAAGCAATCCAATTTTATTTTATCTATTCTCATTCCTGGTCCTGTTTGCTTTGGGAACAATTTTCTTTGTAGCTTCCATTAAATCATTTAAAAGAAACAAAAGATAAGCTTTACATGTGCAACTCTCTTCTTTACAAAGAAAATAAAATTGTGCTCCCTAGTAACACGTATAGAAACTCCTACGTAGTAGCCTATACTTATGTGTGATTCTTTGTCTGTGTCGGGGATGTGTTATCCGTGGACCACTAAGCAACGTTTCCAAGTCGGATACGAAGAAGGCTTAAGGTCAATGTTTCTGCGGGGAAACAAGAACCGAAGTAAGTGTCTTAACAAGGTAAGACAAGTACTCTTCTCAAGATCAAGTCTTACCTCGAACTCAAGGAAATACCAAAAGACTCTTGAGAATGCTCGGGAGTGGATGAAGAACTCTCTCTTGCTCTTAAAATTTACCAAATA